>NC_142812.1:54552903-54832404 GCF_049724085.1 Artemia sp. Qi Xiang Cuo
ATTTGACAAAAAATGATGCATAGCCGCCATTGGCTATGCATTTTTCAAACAGCGAAGAATATTGAATTTTTTGCTCCTCTTGGCCTATCGTATAAATTCTACACTCCATACATCAGCAACTTTATTGAAAGCAGTGTGAAAAATATTTTTCCAAATCAACGAAGAGTGCAGGGTTTAACGACTAAGACATGCGGCTTTCATGCACTACTCTTTTTCATGTTCAGATGTTGTGGGTATACTTATAAGCAGTTTCTCGACATCTACGTTGACTTACCTCCATTGAACGACTTTATAGTGGAAAATATACTTACAAGCATATTTAATATTGATTTTAGTGCCCTATCAATAAAATGTTCTAAAAATGTATGTGAAATTGTTTATTAATAAATGATAAAAATTTATATACACGATAAAAAACGACTTTTCTACTCTTTAGATTTCATCTTCTACTAGGTATAGGTATTTGTCGACAACAACTAGTACAGGTAGATTATCTGAATTCACACTGTACTGATCCTGATCTACTGCAATGTCAGGGTCACATTTTCTACAGTAGAACGTAACTTCACTCTTGTCATATCTCTTTGTATAGTCAATGATACTATTCTCATTCATTCTATAGAATTCAATCGTTTCAATTTGCTTATTTGAAGTAATTACACAAACATTGTCCTCAAGTGTCACAGCCAAATAAAAATCAGTGGGCTTATAATCATAACACCCCTTGTCTTCACAACGATGACGTAAAAACCATATTTTTTTGTTGTTCCAGCAGTTTAATTGCTGAACTAGTTCCTCCTCCCAGAAAAATATAAAATCACGATGATATCTATCTCATAACAATAAACTAAAATCACCCTTATGATTCTTTTGAATCATACCGGGCTATGCATTCTCCCACTGATTAAATTTGTCGTAATAGTAATTGGATCATAGGTGCCCTCTAGGATGAGAGTCACCCGCCTCTTCAAGACAGGAATTACAACCTTTAATTTGTACAGCATATCCTCTATGCAATTTACACGGGTTGCATAATCTACACTTTTCATCATACTCATCAATCATTGTGCAATTCTCACATGATGACCAACTGCCCAGTGTGTACATACATAGGGGACATGTATGTAACATTTTTTCATGTGTTGACACTCTCACTGTTACAATGAAACTGAGCTATTAACAACAAAAAATTGTCTGAGATAGAGAGAGAGGAGTAAATCATCCTTGAATGCCATCTTTCTCATGTAAAAAAAAGTCCTAAATTTCTAAACTAGTGTTTGAAATCATATCCACAATATTATTTTGCCGTTTCGTGATCAATATATCAATAAATTGTGTAAATGCATTTGGACCACGACGTAGAAGCTTCATATAATAGACTAATAATGGAGAACCACTTTTCATCATATCAACAAGTACACCTCGAGAAAATATATTCCTTTGAATAGACAGGGCTAGAAAGTCATAATCTAGATTCAAGCGTTTTTCAATAAGCACTATATTCCCCATGATTTGCTCTGTCTCAAATCTATCCATTTTTTTTACTCCTAACACTCTCACAACCAATTTCAGATTAACCAGAATTTCTTTTTCTACTCTAAAAAACATACGCTAGTCTACTATAGAAAAAAAATACCTTTGATTTAGAAACAATTTTATTGAACATAATTACAATAATGATTTTCACTGATGCAGTTTGTTCTCATCAATATATTTCGATATGAAATCTCATACTGACCGAAGTTTATTTATATGGAGAATATTCACTTTTACAGCAAAACATAGTTGCTCCTCCTGCTTAAATTTGCTTAATGATATCACGTTTCTAGCATACATATCCTCCCATTCAAGGCATAGTCTACAGCCAGTGATTATTTCCACAGCCACATTGGTTACTCGTATATCCTTGCTGCTACTGCCGGCTCCATCATTAATCTCCAATAATGTAAATGCACCACTCATTTTTCTCTACTAATATCCTCTCAACTAAACTATTCTCACTGAATTCAATTCTCTTACTAATATGAATTGTAGTGAAAACCATTTCTTTTATTCAAATCCCAATCACAAATCAAGTTATCGTATATGGAGTAACCTCCGCTCTCTTTGAAAAGGTGTATACGTCCCGTAGAAGTATTACCTATATGTTTGGGGATACTCACTCTCTTTGAAAAGGTGTATACGTCTGTTAGTATCCATACGAGATTGCGAGGGGATACTCACTCTCTTTGAAAAGGTGTATACGTCTATTAGTGTCCATACGAGATTGCGAGGGGATACTCACTCTCTTTGAAAGGTGTAGAGCTTTATGCAAATCCAAACGACGTTGCCAGGGGATACTCACTCTCTTTGAAAGGTGTAGAGCTTTATGCAATTCCATACGAGATTGCGAGGGGATACTCACTCTCTTTGAAAGGTGTAGAGCTTTATGCAAATCCATACGATGCATTCTACTACTATGGTAGTATAGTTGATTGATTTCAGTCACTATTCAGACTGATAATGCAAGGTAGATAGGATTGAATCAAGGTTAAAAATCGTAAACAATCAATGTTTGGTCTACTTTAATTCTTTTGACCCGTTCCTTGATCGGATCATAGTTAGCCCAATAGCACAGCGTAAGTAAAGAACGATGCTGGTATAATGTATTATTTGTTTGTTTGTATCATGTGACCAAGGGATTTGTATAGAAGGAGGTGTCGTAGAAACTTCAAAAGGAGGTCATTCAGTTGCTAACTGAAAGTTCTAGTGTCCTTTTTAAGATTCAAAAGGGATTGGAGGGCAACCAGCTGCTACCCCTATCATTTTCCCAAACTCATAGAATCAAATTTTGATATATCCATTTTGTTCAGCATAGTTGAAAGGTCCAGTAATTATGTCTTTAGGGATGACACCCCCTCCCATAGCCCTCAGGGCAAGGGCTATAAGTAATGCTAGTGCATTTTTAACATATAAGGTTTTTATGGAAGGGGTGGTCATGTAAACTTCGGAAGGGACTTATTTGATTGGAAATCAGAAGATATAATGCCCTTTTTAATAGTCAAAAGTAATCAGAGGGCGACTAGCCCCCCCCCCACGTCCTCTTTTCCCAAAATGTATCCAATAGAAATTTTAAGATTGCCATGTTTTTTTTTCAAAATAGTCCAAAAGTCATATAACAAGGCCTTTGCGATTGAAACAAACCCCCGGAGCCAGGGGGAAAGGTTGTAAGTTATGTCCCGGATGCATATATGGTTTTTTTGGAAGAGGTGGTCGTATAAACTTTAGAGGTGGCCCAAAGTTTGCTTTCCCTTTTCAGAGTCAAACGTTATTAAGGCCCCCTAGCCCCCCCCCCCCAGAGCCCTCTTTTCTCTAAACGCATCTTATTGAAATTGTGAGATGGCCATTTTGTTAAAAGTAGTCCAATGAACAAATAACAATGCCTCCAGGATTGACGAAGCCCCCAGAGCCCAGGGACAAGGGTTGTACGTTACCCTTGCCCCGGGGGCATATAATGTTTTATATGCCCCTGGCATATAATCAAGATACTTTTTGATTATTTTGTAGACAAGTTCGAAGTGAAACAATCTTGATAGTATTAGGACTACAGAATCGCTTTAGGATTTGTATTATAGCTTAAAATTCCCCTTTGTATAGAGAGAAATAACAGGATTTCAAGAGTTCATATTATGGTTTATTTGTTGTTCATTTCGAATAATACTAGGTGAGACCAAGATGTCACTTGATAGATCGATTCATTATCTTTGTATGCTGTTTAATGACTTTACACTTCTTAAGATAATATTTATTAGTATGCCTAATATTTTAAGGTAATTTTAGTTGTATACTGAAAGCTACTGATATCACAGCTTGTGTTAGACTATGAAAAACTTTATAGAAGGGTTTGTTGTTGTGAGGCTACCTACTCACTTTTGACTCTTAAATCAATATTCTAGTTTTTTTATACTTGGCTTTTGTGTTTTCAGTAAAGCGTTATTTTTCTGTAATCCTACTAACATAGGGAACATTACAAACATTTTCGATATATTTTAGATAGGATGTGCAGTAATAATTTTTGTTCGTTTTAAGTTTCAACTTCGCTCTTTGTTTCCCTCAGAAAAAAAATTGTTTTTAAAATTAAACTTTGTCCGTTTTTAATAAAAAATCATATAGAAGGAACACAACCACAACAAGTTCTATCAAGTTCAATCTTATCTCAGCTTAAACCAGGAAGTGAGGGTTTACCCACCTTCAAAAATCGTGTACCACATGTGGTATTTCGTGCATGGCGGAAATGTGCCATGCTTGGCAGTGTGGCAGGGGGTGAGTGTGCCTATGCGTAGCTATGAGTGCTCCACGCAGAGTGGAAGAAAATGGAGTCTTATAAGGTGTTTTCAAGATTACTTTAATGTTTCAGTACTGGAATTATGCAATGAAGAAAAGAGTAAATCATTTTTTGATCAACCCCTAGTCCTGGAAAGAAAAAAAGGAGACACATACATGATACCAATACAAAAAAAAAACAAATTTTGTTGGTGTTCAAGGTGAAGGACTGCAATTACTCAGTATTAGGTTTTTGACCATACCGAAAACTTTGCTTTTTCAATTAATCTTTGTCCGTTTTTAATTTAAATTTAATGTAAAAGCAACACTGCCATGATCTATTTTATTTTTATTATGGAGGGGGTATCCCCCTCTTATAAAGAATTATTTATGTTTGTTTTAAGTTTTAATGTTACTTCTTACCTCCAGTTGAATTTTTATTTAGTTTGTGAAGTTTTCAAATAATGCGACGAGATCCCCCTCTCCCGCTTTGTAAAGTTTCTCCTGGAAAGTTCCTCCATAAATTTTCCTTCCGATGGAAAACTCTTTCCCAGGGACGATGGAGGGTCATATCATCATCAAAATTATAGTTATTGGACTTTCCAACTATGCTGAAAAAAATGAATGTCTCAAAATTTTGATTGGACGACTTTAGGGGAAGGGAGCTAGATGCCCTCAAATCTTTTTGGTCACTTAAAAAGGGCAGCCAGCAATTTTAATTTCCGTTCGAATGAGCCATTAAACATTTCTTTATCATGCTCTGGTAACCCACTAACCCTGGTAAAAAAAGGACAAAAAAAGACACATTAGTGCTACCCATGCAAAAATGTGATTTTCCTTGTTGTTCATGGTGGGGGACTCTAATCACCCTATACAAGGTTTTTGGCCTTACTGATTCCAATGGTGCAATTTTTTTTTTATCTGAAACCCCTTTCAAAGAGTTTCAGGCTCTTTTTCAATATCACCTTAAATTTGTTTTCACCAAAAAATTTTATTTTGAAGATGAACCGTAATAATAGTTACCATTCTTGAATCAATGTCAGATGGCAATTCTTTCCCATTAGACAGTTTTTTTTCAAAATGCGTTTTCCACTGTTAATTACCATGGGCTATGTTTTTTTTAATAGGTTGCAGCTACTGCTGCAACCATTATAGAAGGCAAAAAACCACGATTGGAAAAAAAAAAACACTTGACGCCCTACACCATGTACATCCCTTTCTCCAGAAACTACAGAGGGTCATATCATCACCAAAACCATAGTTTTTAGAATTTTAAACTATGCTGAACAATAAGGCTATCTTAAAATATTGATTAGACGGCTTTGGGGGGAGAGGGCTAGATGCCCTCCAATCTTTTTGGTCACTTAAAAAGGGCACTAACAAATTTAATTTCTGTTTGAATGAACTATTAAACATCTCGCTATGATGTTTAGGTAACCCGCTAGCCCTGATAGAAAAAAAGGAGACACATCAGTGCAAAAAAAGTGCTTTTCCTTGTTGTTCAAAGTAGAGGACCATGTTAATTCCTATGGTGCATTTTTCGTTTCGATCCGACGCCATTTTCGAGGGGTTCCAGGCTCTTTTTCGAAATCACCATAAATTTCTTTTCGCAATGAACTTTTACTTTTAAGACGAACTTAAATAATATTTAACATTCCTGGATCACTGTCAGATGGCAATTTTTTTCACTGAGTAGTTTTTTTCAAAACGCATTTTTAACCTTTGGTTACTATGGGCTGTGGTTCGCTCTTTACTAGGTTGCAGCTACAGCTGCAACCATGATCCTTGTGTTTAAATCGTCATCAAAAAACATAAATAAGATTGGTTTGCTGTTATTAGAAAAATGAATGCACATATTTTTAATCTCCTCCAAACTTATTAGACCATCGCCGTTTGTATCATGAACCTTGATCATCTTCACGACAGTTTCCTCACTCTTCAAGTTCAGTCCCTGTAATATTTCATTTGCGTCCAGTTTACAATTCCCGTCTTTATCAAGAGTTTTTAATAGCTGGGGAAGGCGGTGACGATATTCACAATCTCGTACACCAAATTTGAGGTAGAGTTTCATTCCCGGATGTAAAATGATTTCTCCTAGCGAGGTGCTAGGAGGGAGTTCGATTCCAGGATTAATGGGACAGTATGAGCTAGTCCCATGAATCTGCAATACAGACCCGGGATTATTCTGTTTATTACAATAGCTTGGAGATGAAAATATACTCCTTACTACTGTAACATTTTCGTGGTTTTTGGAAATTTTGTAGCCTTTATCATAGCATTCATGGCCACGCACTATTTCTTTTAGTCTGTTTTTGTCCAATTTTTTTTTTTACCCCTAATGACGTGGAATTATAGATATTAGTTCCTCTATTGCTGGTTTGAAAACATCTGTCAGGCCTCTCATCAAAATTAGAAACAGGACCTGACCATAAAATGTTCTGCATTTCTATTGGCATGGATCTCGGTTCACAGAAACGAAGCTATGCATGACATCATATAAGAAAATACTTATATGATGTCATACGAAATGCTTATATGCTGTACTAACATAGTACATTATGTCATTTGCAAAAACCAAAATTAAGGCTTTTAACGATTTTTATCAGTCTTCTGACCTATCTAGATCGTTTTTTTATGCGTTTACAATGCGTGTTTTTTATACGTGTTTTCGAGAACAACATACGTACATACACACATATACAATTATTGCTCACATATAAAGATAGTATATATACATTATCTTTATATGTGAGTAGTAATTGAGGATGTATATATTTATTCTATTTCTCGAAAATGGCTCAATATTTTTTCGGGAAAAATTGGTATCTAGGGTAAGCATTTCTTATGACATCATATGAGTATTTTCTTATATGTTGTCATGCATAGCATAAATAAGACTGTCGAGTTTCCAACGCAATAGTCATTTATATAATATAATGTATGCTGGAAGGCCCAAAAAACGAAAATTTGCAGTTGCAATTACTATAAATGATGATTCTTTGGAACCAACACCTGAACTAACGTGTCAAAAATGAAAAGTAAGAGCAAAGACACAGGTGGTTAGAATATATGCGAAAACGACAATTAGAGCGTGTTAAAACTCAAAATGAAGAGCAATGACACATGCAGTTAGAAGACATACGACAACGAACAAGTGAGGGAGTCAAAAATTAAAAATGAAGAGCAGCAAGTCAATGAAGATCAACCTGGACAGCGAGAATCAAAACGAGTCAAAATTGAAAATGATAACAATGATGATTGGGTTTGGGATTTTGACATGGATAAGGTCATCAATACCTACCATACCTTTGTGAAAAAAAAACAACAAAGGTTTGGCGATATGTATTTAATAATGACGAAAGATGAGCCAAGGTGTAACGAAGCAAATAAATTGATAATGATAGCGATGATGATTGAGTTTTGGATTTTGACATGGATAAGGTCATCTTTGCCTACCATACCTTTCAAAACCTAAAAATATGAACTGGATAAATCGTTGGAAAAAAAGAAGTTTTTGTCCCACCACCTGAACAATTAAAACAAACAAAGGTTCGGCGATATGTCTTTCATAATGACAAAAGACAAGCTAAGGCAAAAGAAGAAGTTTTGGTCCCACCACCTGAACAATTAAAAGAAACAAAGGTGGTCATCAATGCCTTCAATATCTTGTAAAATCAAAAACCTGGACTAGGTAAATCTTTGGAAGAAAAAGAATTTTCGGCTTACCACCAGAACAATTGAAAGAAACAAAGGTTCGGCGATATGTCTTTCATAATAACAAAAGACAAGCCGAGGTAAAAGTTAAAGGTCCAATAAAAAAAAATGTAATTATACAAAGTTACCACTTATAATTTAAGGTCTATTTGGGTGTCATGACATCAAGAAAAGGCTCAAATTGTCTGCGTTTAGAAGACAAGCGACAGTGATAATCTATATATAGCAGCCTGCCGTGTGCCGAGTGCCGATACTATATATATATATATATATATATATATATATATATATATATATATATATATATATATATATATATATATATATATATATATATATATATATATATATATATATGATATATATATATATATATATATATATATATATATATATATATATATATATATATATATATATATATATATATATATATATATATATATATATATATATATATATATATATATATATATATATATATATATATATATATAATTATGTGTAATTGTACAATTATTAATGAAAATATATAATACAAGCTGTTGAAAAAATTCTTGAAAGTTAAGTCCACTGTATATAAATAATTGATTAATAATTGATTATATTATCTATTACAGTGGTTAAATCGAAGAATAGGTTAGTCGAATCGTGTCTCAGATCGTTTGTTGCATTATTAGATAGGTTAATAATGTTATAGGTTAGGTTAATAGGTTAATAGGATAGTTTACTTTACAACACTTTTGATTTATTTATTATGTTACTCACTTCTTGATTTTTAGAGAGTGAAAAATTTATGAACGAAATGTTTAATTTTAACAAATAGTGTTGTAGCTCGTATGGTATGATATTTATTGACGGTGAATAGACTATTTAGAAAAAAGAACTTCCGTTTTGTTAGTTAATGCGTATTCGTATATTTACTTTGACTTATATATGCAATTAATTGAAATTGTATCATAAATAAATGCGTTCATTGTTTAATTATTTTTTTATATATTTCTGCATTAGCCTTGTAGCATTATGTTCTAGCATTTATATTAGTAATATAACAAAAGGTCATAAGCTTTTTGTAACAAAAGGTCGTAATGGATTTATTCCACCTGCCTAAAAGTCGATATTAGTCAAAGAGCGATTTGGTTTTGTCCTTGAAAAAGACCGACTTAGTTTATTTCCTTGGGAGACTGTAGAGAAGTAAGGGGTGAACTGGGCTTCCATGCCCTTCCCAGAAAAACCAAAAATACACAGAAAGTGAAAAACTTTGAAACGCTCAGAAAAAATAGTACTTTTTAGGATTTTTTCACATACACCCCCCCCCCTCGAAAACATTATCACGGCCATCCAATATGTATACGTTTTCCAACCATTTTTGCCTTGTAACGTAAACGTTAGAAATTTATTTAACTTCTTCCGTAAGGGTTTGGCGAATCGTTCCGTCTTACGGTTATGTTAACGTCAAATAAATGTTTGACCTGTTTGGCAAAGTTTTTTTTTACCGCCCCCCCCCTCCACTGAAAAAGTACCCCGCTCCTTCCAAACAAAATCCCGGATATGGCCTTGACTAAGGGAATACTTTCTTTGATTTTCAGATTCCTTGGATTTCTTATTGAAAGAAAGAAAAGTACTTTAGTTTAAGTAAATTATTTGTTAAAGCCAAATTTTGAAACATTTATCTCGTTTATTAAGAATAGGTGTTGTATTATTGAGTCCCTGAAGGGTGGGATCCCCAAATTACAGCTTTACTAGCCAATTGACTAATTCGGCCTTGCCAGCCATCATAATTGAAATAGTAGGGGTACTTTTTTTCTACTCCAAAAGTCACCTTTAATAATCGAAATTAACTTCCTATTGTTCAAAACATGCTAATAAGTAAACATCAGTCAATTTTATGCGTGAGAAGAAAAAGATATATATCTCAGTTTATATCTTAGCTTACATTTATATTTTTTATAATTAATTTCTTTAATCTATGTTTTAAATTCATTTTTAATTAAAATTACCTCTATCATTGCTTTTTTTACGTTTAGCATCCGATTATATCTTATTTATGTCTTAGCTTACATTATTTTATAATGTAAACTATCTTGCCTAAGATGACATATCAACACCGTTGTTTGATGAACGGAACATACTAAAATCAATTTTAAACTAAGATGTACTGAAACAATCAAACATAAAAGAGTATAATTTTTTTTTTAGTGAGGTATGGGCACAGACTATGGTAAAAAACCAGTAGTAGGTCATATTCATCACTCCACCCTTTTTCGGAGTTAACCATTTCGGCAACTCAGTCATTCAAATATCATATCATAGGTGAAAATATCGTAGATAATTTTGAAGACCACACTGCCTTTCCATGATGGTAAATAAAAGTCCAAATAGGAATAATATCCTTTTGATAGACAGTGTTTCACAAACCGTGATAGAAATTCACAAAAAATACCAGATATTTCGGTCAAATTTGCAGTGACCGTCATCATTAGTAATTAAATAAAAAAAACAAGTTTTTTTAACTGAAAGTAAGGAACGACGTTAAAACTTAAAACGAACAGAAATTATTCCGTATATGAAGGGGGCTGTCCCCTCCTCAACGCCTCGCTCTTTACGCTAAAGTTTTTTTATTGTTTAAAAAAAAGAGTTGTGAGAAAGTCAAACTTTAGCGTAAAGAGCGAGGCGTTGAGGAGGGGACAGCCCCTTTCATATACGGAATAATTTCTGTTCGTTTTAAGTTTTAACGTCGTTCCTTACTTTTAGTTAAAAAAACTTGTTTTTTTTTATTTAAATTTTGAACGTTCTTGAATTAGTGCAGGTTTTGATTTTGGCTCACCGTACATGAATAATTAAAACAAAATTTGCATATTATATTTGGTTAAATGGCTTTCTCGAAACTTGTTTAATTTTATTTACGAACGTTTTTATTAGTAATAAATATACGTAACTTAGAATTAACTTACGTAACGAACTTCTATATTCATAAATTTTTAACACGTATATTAGGGGGTTCGCCCCCTAGTCACGACCCTGCACTTTAAACTATAGTTCGAATTTTTTTTCCAGTTCTTTAAAAATGACCTCTTAATCACAATCAGTTGATCACTTGAAAAACTTTTTTTTTTTTTATTTAATTCCTGATCTTTTTCTTTAATAATGCTGGGAAATCCGGCGCCCCCTTCATAGCAATGTCCCTTCCCCCATGACAACTTCCTTCATGGAAAGATCCTTCCATATAGCCCCCGACCCTCTCCTTCCCCCACCTACCAGAAAAAATCTCCTCTGAAAAAGTCTGTATACTTCCCAATAACCATTTATATATGTTATTACTATATGTTTCAGCACTACCACTGTGGACTTTTGGGGATCTAGTCATCCTAAAAGACATTTTTATCATATTTTCGACCATGCTGAACCAAATGGCTATCTCAAAATTTTAATCGGGTGACTTTGGGGAAAAAATGAGCGTGAGAGTGGGCATAGTTGCCCTCCTTGTTTTTGTCACTTAAAAAGGGCGCTAGAGCTTTTAATTTCCATTCCACTGAGCCCTCCCATGATATTCTAGGAACACAGGGTCGATAGGATGACCCCTGGGGAAAAAAAACAAAAAAAACAACAAAAAAATAAATAAACCCTCATCCGTGACTTTCCTTCTGGCAAATAATGGAAAATTCCTCATTTTTGTAGATAGGAGCTTGAAAACCTCTACAGTAGGGTTCTCTGATACGCTGAATTTAATGGTGTGATTTTCATTAAGGTTCTATAACTCTTATGGGGTCTTTCGCCTTTTTTTCGAAAATCAGCCAAATTTTCTCAGGCACGTAACTTTTGATGGGTAAGATTAAACTTAATGAAACTTATATATTTGAAATCAGAATTAAAATCTGATTCTTTTGATGTATCTATTGGTATCAAAATCCCGTTTTTTAGAGTTTCGGTTACCATTGAGCCGGGTCGCTCCTTACTTACAGTTCGTTACCACGAACTCTTTGACTACTGATGGTGGTCACTGCATGTGTGACAGAGATATCTGTTATTTTCTGTGAATTTCTATCACTGTTTGTGAAACACTGTCTATTAAAAGGATTTTATCCCTGTTTGAACTTTTATTCATCGAAAATATCATATAGGTTTTTTCAGTATTCCGACCCTGAACACTGTTTTGTCTAAGACAAAGCATGTTAGTAAGGTACAGTCGATGGATCTATGAACTGAAATCTCTAAATTTTCCTAGGTTTCAAATAACTGTTATTTCTGTGACGCTAAAACACCGCTGGGAAAAATTGGTGTCCGTAAGAATGTTTCCTTACCTAAATTGGTGTCCGTTTCAAAAATTATAACTTGGCCTACATAAGCTACTTTCAAACAGTTTACTGCAACGAACAGTCGGTAAGGAGTGACTCGGCCCTATTGTAATTGAAACTCTAACAAACATAATTTTAATAATAAATAGATGCACCAAAATAATTGGCCTTTATGTTGTTTCCAAATAAATAAAATTCATTAAGTTTAATGTTGCCTGTCAAAAATTGCCAACCTTTCTCGTTTTCTTCTTCTTCAACCTGAGAAAATTTGTCTGATTTTCAACGAAGGAAAGAAACAACTACAAAAGGTCAACCGATCTATGTGGCACCATCAAATTCAATCCATCAGAATCACACCATACGATGCAGCATATCAGAAGAGGTTTCAAGCTCCTATCTACAAAAATGTGGAATTTGTATATTTTTTTTTCTTCCAGAAGAAAGACCACGGATTATTTTTACCAGGGGTGACCGTACAGAACCATTGATCCCAAAAGATCGGGGGAGTGCTTATTTGAAAGGAAAACGGGTATTTCCTAGCAGAATTTGAAAAACGTTCAGAAATTGAATAAAAAAAACTAAATAAGTTTTTTTCAACTGAAAGTAAGGAGGAACATTGAATTTTAAAACGAATAGAAATTATTCCGTATGTGAGGGAACTTACCTCCTCCTCAATCCTCGTTTTATACGCAAAAGTTTGACTTTTTCTCAAAATTCTTCAAGAAAGACTGCTAAAACACAAGACCCGTTGATTTTGAGCGCGAAGTATTTTTAAAGAACTTTAAGACTTTAGCCTAGTGAGCGAAGGCTGAGGAAGAGACTGTCCCCCTCATATACAGAATAATTTCTGCTCATTTTTAGTTTTAATGTTCTCCTAAATTTCAGTTGAAGAACTTGCCTTTTTATTTAATTGTATAAAGTTCAAAAATTAACTCTTATTTAATAGAACACTTATTTTGACGCTCTCTTACACTTTTACTCTATATTTTTTTTTCTTTCAACCCTCTAATTTTCTTTTAACAACTTTTATCTTCATACTTTCTATATAAAATAAAAATCATAAAAAGTCGGGAGACATGATGTATGAATTGATCATGATGACAGGAGACACTCAATTATTCAATTATCCGAAGGTCACTTAGCATCCCTTGAAAGGGCTCAGTTATGCAAATGCTTAGAAATACATCATCTGCCTTTACATATGACTGTAAAAGACAATTCAAAGGGGAAAGGGGGAATATTCTTCTTTTCCTGACAAGCCCACATCATCAAGACCTTTCAGGATAAGGTCCAGTTCTGATGATGTTACTGTCCAGGACTTTGACGCATTGAGCCACCGGAAGAAGCAGTTCCAGAATCGGTCAGACGGTCACTGAGGTCCTTTGTCACTTGAAATATCTGTGACCCTTTGCACTTGCTACTTATGGATGAGGGATGGTAATTTGCAATAGCTACTGGAGCGGTAAATATGTCCAGCTTTGAAATATATTCTGCTGAATATTAGATGAAGGTATTCCATTCCAGTATGGAGTAAAATAAACAGTAATCAAGCGATCCCTAAATGAATTAGTTGCTCTTAAATGTTGTAATTTTCAAGTTGAAGGTTTTTTTTTCTCTAATAGCATACTGAAACTTACAGTTCCTTGATATACATTTTCTGTGTGAAACGAGTAAAAAAAAACAAGTTTTTTTTTAACTGAAAGTAAGGAATGACGTTAAAACTTAAGACGAACAGAAATTATTCCGTAAATGAAAGGGGCTTTCCCCTGCTCAACGCCTCGATCTTTACGCTAAATTTTTTTATGGTTTAAAAAAAATAAGAGTTGTGAGAAAGTCAAACTTTAGCGTAAAGAGCGAGGCGCTGAGGAGGGGACAGCCCCTTTCATATACGGAATAATTTATGTTTGTTTTAAGTTTTAACGTCGTTCCTTACTTTCAGTTAAAAAAAACTCTTTTTTTTAATTTAATTTTTGAACGGTTTTGAATTGATGTAGCTTTTGATTTTGGCTCACAGTATATGAATAATTAATACAAAATTTCCATATTAATTTTACTTTTATTTGGTTAGATGGCATTCTCGAAATTTGTTTAATTTTATTTACGAACATTTTTATTAGTAATATATAGACGTAAGAAGTAATGTATATGCTGATTTCAAATATAAATTAAAAGATACATGGAATTACACTAAAATATAGAGTATAGTCTAACCTGTGCATTGACATACCAAGGACAGTGGTATATAGGTCAATTACACATGGAATTACATAGAAATATGGAGTGCAGTCTAACCGGTACATTGACTTACCATGTTTACCTATAAAGTGGCCAAGCATGTTTTGAAACTATAGTCAAGGTTGTATAACATAATCAAACTGGTTTTGTGTTTTTGTTTGTTTTGTTTTTTTTAAATCGAAAAGTAGAGATTGTCAAATTGCGTATTTAGGAATGATTTTGTAGGGAAAGCTGTCTATCACCCGTGTGTTATCCACAGATCGATTTCTTTGAAGTCTGTGCTATCAAGAGTGATTTCTGATTTTTTTTGGACAAGTGCCTTTAGCCGACAATAGTTTGATATGAATGTGTCGGTATATAGGATTTGCGAATTTGATACTATTAAGGTGGAGAAAAAAAAGGGTTTAGCATTTGCGAATCGGACTTTACGAATAATATTAATTGATTAACAGGAATAACAAAAAACAGAGCTAGATAACATTTGCGAATTAGATCGTATGAAGAAAAAAAAGGGTATAGCATTTGCGAATTGGGGATTACAAGTTAAGGTAGCCCCTTGCCATGGAGCATAGCAATCTAAGTGGTCATTGGCTGGTCCAGTGCATGTGTAATTGAACCAGAATATCTGATGATGGAAGGCCGGAAATAAATATGACTTGACCTAGCTTTACTTCTTCGATGTGAACTGTATAATACACAAGTGGTGTTTGAACAGTATTGTCAATTTAAAATAGAGTTTAACGCTATAGATTACTAATATTTGAAAATAAGACAGATGTAGATGTCAAGAAAAGAAATTTAATAACGGATAGCTTTACTTCTTCGATGTGTACTGTATAATACACAAGTCGTGTTTTGATTAGAAGGCTGTTTTTTTCGTGAGATTACATCTCACTGCGCTTTAAGTAAACTCAATGAGAAGATCATTTTATGTACGCGTGTGTATTTACTAAAGGGGGTAACTGTTGTAGAGAAAAAAGAGGAGTTGGAGGAAGGGAGATTAGTTGATACTGAGCTAGGTTTCATAGCCTTTTGTAGGTGTGTGTTGTCTGAAACCTATGATTTGGGCTTTTCAGAGCTAGGTTTCTTATTATTTCGTAGGTGTGTGCTGTCTGAAACTTATGATTTGAGATGTGTAATTTCCTATTTCCAGCTTTTATGAGCTAGGTCTCTTATTATTTCGTAGGTGTGTGTTGTCTGAAACTTATGGTTTGAGATGTGTAATTTGCTATTTCCAGCTTTTATGAGCTAGGTCTCCTAGTATTTCGTGGGTGTGTGTTGTCTGAAACTTATGATTTGGGGTATGTAAATTACTATTTCGGGCTTTTCTCAGCTACAGTTTCTTATTATTTCGTATGTGTGTGTTGTCTGAAACTTATGATTTGAGATGTGTAATTTGCTATTTCCGGCTTTTATAAGCTAGGTCTCCTATTACTTCGTAGGTGTGGGTTGTCTGAAATTTATGATTTGGGGTATGTAAATTACTATTTTGGGCTTTTCTGAGCTAGATTTCATTGTCTTTCGTTGGTGTGTATTGTCTGAAACTTATGATTTGGGATGTGTAATTTGCTATTTCCGGCTTTTAAGAGCTAGGTCTCCTAGTATTTCGTAGGTGTGTGTTGTCTGAAACTTATGATTTGGGGTATTTAAATTACTATTTCGGGCTTTTCTGAGCTAAGGTTTCATAGTATTTTGCAGGTGTGTGTTGTCTGAAAGCTATGATTTGGGGTATGTAAATTACTATTTTTGACTTTTCTGAGTTAGATTTCTTAGCCTTTCATAGGTGTGTGTTGTCTGAAACTTATTTGCTATTTCCGACTTTTCTTAGCTGGATATCTTAGTATTTCGTAGGTGTGTGTTGTCTGAAACCTATGATTTGGGATCTTTAGTTTGCAATATCCTGCTTTTCTGATCTAGGTTTCATAGCCTTTTGTAGGTGTGGTTTGTCTTAAACCTATGATTTGGGATGCTATTTGGGCTTTTCAGAGCTAGGTTTCTTAGTCTCTCATAAGTGTGTGCTGTCTGAAACCTAAAATTTGGGGTGGGTAGTTTGCTATTTCTCGCTTTTATTAGCTAGGTCTCCTAGTGTTTCGTAGGTGTGTGTTGTCTGAAACTTATTTGCTATTTCCGACTTTTCTTAGCCGGATATCTTAGTATTTCGTAGGTGTGTGTTGTCTGAAACCTATGATTTGGGATCTTTAGTTTGCAATATCCTGCTTTTCTGATCTAGGTTTCATAGCCTTTTGTAGGTGTGGTTTGTCTTAAACCTATGATTTGGGATACTATTTGGGCTTTTCAGAGCTAGGTTTCTTAGTCTCTCATAAGTGTGTGTGTTGTCTGAAACCTACAATTTGGGGTGGGTAGTTTGCTATTTCTGGCTTTTCAGAGCTAGGTTTCTTAGTCTCTCAAAGGTGTGTGCTGTCTGAAACCTAAAATTTGGGGTGGGTAGTTTGCTATTTCTGGCTTTTATTAGCTAGGTGTCCTAGTATTTCGTAGGTGTGTGTTGTCTGAAACTTATGAATTGGGGTATGTAAATTACTATTTCGGGCTTTTCTGAGCTAGATTTCTTAGTCTTTCGTTGGTGTGTGTTGTCTGAAACTTATGATTTGGGATGTGTAGTTTGCTATTTTTACTTTGCTGAGTTAGATTTCTTAGCCTTTCATAGGTGTGTGTTGGCTGAAACTTATAATTTGGAATTGTAGTTTGCTATTTTTGACTTTGCTGAGCTAGGTTTCTTAGTATTTCGTAGGTGTGTGTTGTCTGAAACTTATGATTTGAGATGTGTAATTTGCTATTTCCGGTATCTATAAGCTAGGTCTCCTAGTATTTCGTAGGTGTGTGTTCTCTGAAACTTACCATTTGGGGTATGTAAATTACTATTTCGGACTTTTCTGAGCTAAGGTTTCTTAGTATTTCGTAGGTGTATGTTTTCTGAAACTTATGATTTGGGGTATGTAATTTGCTATTTCCGACTTTTCTTAGCCAGATTTCTTAGTATTTCGTAGGTGTTTGTTGTCTGAAACTTATGATTTGGGATGGTTAATTTGCTATTTCCGGCTTTTATTAGCTAGGTTTCTTAGTCTTTCGTAGGTATGTGTTGTCTGAAGCCTATAAAAATAAACTATTTCCGTAAAATCTGAGCTAATAAGGGTTTTTGACCGTAAACTCTAGTTTTGTGTAAGAAAATTATGGAAAATACATTTCGTTGACTCATAGGCGAAACTTAAATCCAGTTATGGATAGAAAAATAAACTATTTCTATAAAATCTGAGCTAATAAGGGTTTTTGACCGTAAACTCTAGTTTTTTGCAAGAAAATTATGGAAAATACAATTCTCTGGTTCAAATGTGAAACATAAGTCTATTTTTGGATCGAAAAATAAATATTTCCGTAAAATCTGAGCTAATAAGGGTTTTTGACCGTAAACTCTAGTCTTTTGTAAGAAAATTATAGAAAATACAATTCTCTGATTCAAATGTGAAACTTAGGTCCATTTTGGATCGAAAAATAAAAGTATTCCCGTAAAATCTAAGCTAATAAGGGTTTTTGACCGTAAACTCAAGTTTTTTGTAAGAAAATTACGGAAAATACAATTCGTTGGCTCATAGGTGAAACTTAAGTCCGGTTATGGATCGAAAAATAAACCATTTCTATAAAATTTGAGTTAATAAGGGTTTTTGACCGTAAACTCTAGTTTTTTTGTAAAAAATTATGGAAAATACAATTCTCTGGTTCAAATGTGAAACTTAGTCTATTTATGGCTCGAAAAATAAAACTATTTCCGTAAAATCTGAGCTAATAAGGGTTTTTGACCGTGAAATCTAGTTTCTTGTAAGAAAATTATGGAAAATACAATTCTCTAGTTCAAATGTGAAACTTAGGTCCAGTTTTGGATACTCATAATGATGAGGACTGATGGTTCTAATTAAATATTTTTTTCATAAAAACAAACTATTTTTTTAGACTTCGAAATTATTCAACTTTATTTTTTTTTGTACGTTTCTTAAAATGACAAAATATGGTTACGGCTCAAACAATTGTTCTCTATGATTGGTCAGAGACACGATTTGGCTTTCCCACTTGTATTCTATGTCCGGTTATCGACACTACCTAGTCTATTGAATGTATTAAATCAGTATTTTTTACACAGTGGAACAATAAACACATAAGTCATATCTTAAAAAAAAGTGAAGATGGAACATTTTAATAAAGTGTGTTCACATAACAAGGTTATTGTAGCATTGAATGCCGACAAGGAGACATATTTTAACTATGAAACGAGTAAAAGTGGTAACACTTTTGGAAATGTATATATGCATTGCCTTGACAGTAAAGAATTAAATTTCTTTGCAATTTCGAAAAAATTAAGCTCTTTTATTGGTGTATATGCGAGATTGAGATCTCTAGAGATGATTGCACTCAAAGAGAATGCCAACATAAAAATAATCATTGATGATAGAGGACAACTCCTTGCTACTGTTACAGGTTAGACATGACCTACTGATACACCCAATCGTCAGCTTTCGGGTATTAGCATTCAACGGAAGGTCAATAAAAGAAAGGCCTACTATTCTACTAATATCGTAAACCATATCTTGTCTACGTGCAAAAACTGTTACCTGTGTAAAAATAATGTGATAATAGACAGTGAAATTGCCAGAAGAATAAAAAGGGCATTGTCAGAAAATATCACTATGGAATATAAAGAAGAATCGATGAAAAACAAAGCACCAGCAAACGTTACTGCCATTGATCAAATAGTCAATGAACAAAATAATAACAAAGACGAAAAGCATGTTGAGCCTGTTGATGAGACACCAGTAAAAATTGTGTATGACTCAAAATGGAATAATGATTATTCTACTGATTACGAACTAAGAGAAGAAAATAGCTACAATATCAAGAGAGAACATGGTGAACTATTTCATGGAACAGATTCAAAGTGTCCAAAGTTAATCATTAATATTAATAATGTATCATAATATATTTTAGTATTAGTATTATACATAGCATTATTTCATTGAAAATATTACATTGTTATGTGTTCATTATTTTTAGAGTAAGCTAGCATATCAAACGTTTAGAATGTCTATTAAAACATCGGAGATGTAAGAAAAGGAATTTGCATACATCTATTGTCAGACACATGGGATAACATTGACAAAATCTAGGTATCAGAATGAATAAATTCTTTATCAACATCCTTTGTTGGATAGGTCATTATGTCATTATGAAAAAATTGTAAGTAAGTAAGTAAGTAAAAAACTCTTTCTTGAATTCACCTCTTGGATACACAATACAGAAATTTTATTCAGGAAATTATGAAAAAAAATGAACAAATTCTTTATTAACATTCATTATCGATTGAAGTCGCTTCCTAGACAGACAATACAGCCAATTCACAAAATCTAAGTATAAGAGTGATTAAATACTATATCAACATCCATTTCTCGGATACATAGGGAAAAGTTGAGAGAATCTAAGTGTTAGAGTGAATAAATTTTATTTATCAACATCTGTTGTCAGATACATCGAATAAAATTGACAGAATCTAAGTATCAGAGTGAATAATTTTTTTTATCAACATCCTTTGTCAGATACGTTAAATAAAATTAACAAAATCTAAATGCCAGAATGAATAAATGCTTTAACAACATCCTTTATCAGATATTTTGGATAAAATTGACAAAATCTAGGTATCAGAGTGACTAAATTCTATATCAGCATCCTTTTCTCGGATACACAGGATAGAACATCGGATAAAATTGACAAAATCTAAGTATCAGATTGATTAAATTCTATATCAAAATCCATTTCTCAGGTACATGGGATAACATTGACAAAATCTAGGTATCAGACTGAATAAATTCTTTATGAACATCCGTTGTTGGATATGTCATTATGAAAAAATTGTAAGTAAGTAAGTAATTAACAAACTCTTTCTTGAATTCACGTCTTGAATACACAATACAGAAATTTAATTCAGGAAATTATATACAAAAATTGAACAAACTCTTTAGTAACATTCATTATCGATTGAAGTCGCTTCCTAGACAGACAATACAGCAATTTCACTAAATCTAAGTATAAGAGTGATTAAATTCTATATCAACATCCATTTCTCGGATACATAGGAAAAAGTTAACAAAATCTAAGTGTTAGAGTGAATAAATTTTATTTATCAACATCTTTTGTCAGATACATCGAATAAAATTGACAGAATCTAAGTGTCAGAGTGAATAATTTTTTTTATCAACATCCTTTGTCAGATACATCAAATAAAATTGACAAAATCTAAATTTCAGAATGAATAAATGCTTTAACAACATCCTTTATCGGATATGTCGGATAAAATTGACAAAATCTAAGTATCAGAGGGAGTAAATTCTAAATCAGCATCCTTTTCTCGGATACATAGGATAAAATATCGGATAAAATTGACAAAATCCAAGTATCAGATTGATTTTTTATCAACATCTTTTATCAGTTACAACAATTATAATTAAAAAAATCTAAATATCAGAGTGAATAAATGCTTTTTCAGCATCCTTTGTCGGATATGTTGAATAAAATATACAAAGTCGACATAGCTATATTTCATTTTTTAAATCGCAAGTAAGTAATAAACTCTTTATTGTTTTCACCTATTGGATACACAATACGGAAATTTCATTCAAGAAATTATGAAGAAATTTTAAAAAGGTAGCAAACTCTTTTTTGAAGTCACCTCTTGTATACACGATGCTGAAATTTCATTCAAGAAATTACGAAAAATTGTAAGTAAGTAACAATGTGTCTGTGGGTGTGTGCAAGGCAGAGCAATTTCCTCACAAATGCCACTATTTAATGCCCCCCTCCGCCCCGCCGCAGCGACCGCATAGCTTTATTTTATTTTTTAAGGTTAATTTAGACGAGGTTACGTGCGCGCGCACGTAACCTCGTCTAAATTAACCTTTAAAAATGAAATAAAGCTATGCGGTCTCTGCGGCAGGGCGGAGGGGGGGGGGCATTAAATAGTGGAATTTGTGAGGAAATTGCTCTGATTTGCACACACCCACAGACACATTGTTACTTACTTACAATTTGTTCGTAATTTCTTGAATGAAATATCAGCATTGTGTATACAAGAGGTGACTTCTAGAAAGGGTTTGCTACCTTTGTACAATTTCTTCATAATTTCTTGAATGATATTTCAGTATTGTGTATCCAATAAGTGAAAACAATAAAGAGTTTATTACTTACTTGCGATTTAAAAAATGAAATAGAGCAATGTCGACTTTGCATATTTTATTCAACAAATCCAACAAAAGATGCTGAAAAAGCATTTATTGACTCTGATATTTAGATTTTTTTAATTATAATTGTTGTAACTGATAAAAGATGTTGATAAAAAATCAATCTGATACTTAGATTTTGTCAATTTTATCCGATATTTTATCCTATGTATCCGAGAAAAGGATGGTGATATAGAATTTAGTCACTCTGATACTTAGATTTTGTCAATTTTATCCAACATATCCGATAAAGGATGTTATTAAAGCATTTATTCATTCTGAAATTTAGATTGTTTCAATTTTGTTTGATGTATCTGACAAAGGATGTTGATAGAAAAAATTATTCACTCTTACACTTAGATTCTGTCAATTTTATCCGATGTATCTGACAAAAGATGTTGATAAATAAAATTTATTCACTCTAACACTTAGATTTTGTTAACTTTTTCCTATGTATCTGAGAAATGGATGTTGATATAGAATTTAATCACTCTTATACTTAGATTTTGTGAAATTGCTGTATTGTCTGTCTAGTAAGCGACTTCAATCGGTAATGAATGTTAATAAAGAATTTGTTCAATTTTTTTTTATAATTTCCTGAATTAAATTTCTGTATTGTGTATTCAAGAGGTAAATTCAAGAAAGAGTTTGTTACTTACTTACTTACTTACTTACTTACAATTTTTTCATAATGACATAATGACATATCCAACAACGGATATTGATAAAGAATTTATTCATTCTGATACCTAGATTTTGTCAATGTTATCCCATGTACCTCAGAAATGGATGTTGATATAGAATTTAATCAATCTGATACTTAGATTTTGTCAATTTTATCCGATATTCTGTCCTGTGTATCCGAGAAAAGGATGCTGATATAGAACATAGTCACTCTGATACTTAGATTTTGTCAATTTTATCCAAAATATCCGATAAAGGATGTTGTTAAAGCATTTATTCATTCTGAGATTCAGATTTTTGTCAATTTTATTTGACGTATCTGACAAAGGATGTTGATAAAAAAATTATTCACTCTGACACTTAGATTCTGTCAATTTTATTCGATGTATCTGACAACAGATGTTGATAAATAAAATTTATTCACTCTAACACTTTAATTTTGTCAACGTTTTCCTATGTATCCGAAAAATGGATGTTGATATAGAATTTAATCACTCTTATACCTAGATTTTGTGAAATTGCTGTATTGTCTGTCTAGGAAGCGACTTCAATCGATAATTAATGTTAATAAAGAATTTGTTCAATTTTTTTTTATAATTTCCTGAATAAAATTTCTGTATTGTGTTTCCAAGAGGTGAATTCAAGAAAGAGTTTGTTACTTACTTACTTACTTACTTACTTACAATTTTTTCATAATGACATATCTATCAATGGATGTTGATAAAGAATTTATTCATTCTGATACCTAGATTTTGTCAATTTTATCCCATGTGTCTGACAATAGATGTATGCAAATTCCTTTTCTTACAACTCCGATGTTTTAATATACATTCTAAACGTTTGATATGCTAGCTTACTTTAAAAATAATAAACACATAACAATGTAATATTTTTAATGAAATAATGCTATGTAGAATATTAATACAAAAATATATTATGATACATTATTAATATCAATGATTAACTTTGGAGACTTTGAATCTGTTCCATAAAATAGTTCACCATGTTCTCTCTTGATATTGTAGCTATTGTCTTCTCTTAGTTCGTAATCAGTAGAATAATCATTATTCCATTTTGAGTCATACACAATTTTTACTGGTGTCTCATCAACAGGCTCAATATGCTTTTCGTCTTTGGTATTATTTGGTTCATTGACTGTTTGATCAATGGCAGTAACGTTTGCTGGTGCTTTGTTTTTCATCGATTCATCTTTATATTCCATAGTGATATTTTCTGACAATGCCCTTTTTATTTTTCTGGCAATTTCACTATTTATTATCACATTATTTTTACACAGGTAACAGTTTCTGCATGTAGACAAGATATGGTTTACGATATTAGTAGAAGAGTAGGCCTTTCTTTTATTGACCTTCCGTTGAATGCTAATACCCAAAAGCTGACGATTGGATGTATCAGTAGGTAATGTGTTACCTGCAACAGTAGCAAGGAGTTGTCGCAAT
Source organism: Artemia sp. Qi Xiang Cuo (assembly GCF_049724085.1). Classification (NCBI taxonomy): domain Eukaryota; kingdom Metazoa; phylum Arthropoda; class Branchiopoda; order Anostraca; family Artemiidae; genus Artemia; species Artemia sp. Qi Xiang Cuo. The sequence goes on from NC_142812.1 coordinate 54,576,868, forward strand.
CATCTCTGGAGATCTCAATCTTTCATAACCACCAACATAAGAGTTGAATTTTTTCGATATTCCAAAGAAATTGAATTTCTTTACTGTCATGACAATGCATGCATACATTTCCAATAGTGCTACCACTTGTACTTGTTTCATAGTTTAAATACTTCTCCTTGTCGGCAGTCAATGCTGCAATAACCTTGTTATGTGAACACACTTTATTATAATGTTCCATCTTAACTTTTTCTTAAGATATGACTTATTTGTTTTTCGTTCCACTGCGTAAGAAATACTGATTTAATACATGCAATATACTAAGTATTGTCGATAACCATACATAGAATACCAATGGAAAAGCCACATCGTGTCTCTGAGCAATTATAGATTACAATTGTTAGAGGCGTAACCATATTTTTTCATTTTAATAAACGTACAAAAAAAAATAAAGTTGAATAATTTCGAAGTTTAAAAAAAGATAGTTTGTTTTTATGAAAAAAATATTGAATTATAATCATCAGTCTTCATCACTATGAGTATCCAAAACTGAAATAGTTTTATTTTTCGATCCGAAAATAGACTTATGTTTCACATTTGAACTAGAGAATTGTATTTTCCATAATTTTCTTCAAGAAACTAGATTTCACGGTCAAAAACCCTTATTAGCTCAGATTTTACGGAAATAGTTTTATTTTTCGATCCAAAAATAGACTTAAGTTTCACATTTGAACCAGAGAATTGTATTTTCCATAATTTTCTTGCAAAAAACTAGATTTTACGATCAAGAACCCTTATTAGCTCAGATTTTATAGAAATATTTTATTTTTCGATCCATAACTTGACTTAAGTTTCACCTATGAGCCAAAGAATTGTATTTTACATAATTTTCTTACAAAAAACTAGAGTTTACGGTCAAAAACCCTTATTAGCTTAGATTTTACGGTAATACTTTTTTTTTCGATCCAAAATGGACCTAAGTTTCACCTTTGGTTCAGAGAATTTTATTATCAATAGTTTTCTTACAAAAAAAACTTGAGTTTACGGTCAAAAACCCTTATTAACTAAGATTATACGGAAATAGTTTTACTTTTCGATCCAAAAAAGGACTTAAGATTCATATTTAAATCATGGAGTTATATTTTCAATAATTTTCTTACAAAAAACTGGAGTTTACGGTCAACCCACACCTACGAAGTACTAGGAGACCTAGCTCATAAAAGCCAGAAATAGCAAATTACACATCCCAAATCATAAGTTTCAGACAACACACACCTACGAAATACTAAGAAACCGTAGCTCAGAAAAGCCCGAAATAGTAATTTACATACCCGAAATCATAAGTTTCAGAACAACACACTTCTACGAAATACTAAGAGACCTAGCTCATAAAAGCCGGAAATAGCAAATTACACATCTCAAATCATAATTTTCAGACAACACACACCTGCGAAATACTAAGAAACCTAGCTCTGAAAAGCCCAAATCATAGGTTTCAGACAACACACACCTACAAAAGGCTATGAAACCTAGCTCAGTATCAACCAATCCCCCTTCCTCCAGCTCCTCTTTTTTCTCTACAACAGTTACCCCCTTTAGTAAATACAAACGCGTACACAAAATGATCTTCTCATTGCGTTTACTTAAAGCGCAGTGACATGTAATCTCACGAAAAAAACCAGCCTTCTAATCAAAAGACCACTTGTGTATTATACAGTACATATCGAAGAAGTAAAGATATCCGTTATTAAAATTCTTTTCTTGACATCTACATCTGTCTTAGTGTCAAATATTAGTAATCTATAACGTTAAACTCTATTTTAAATTGACAATACTGTTCAAACACCACTTACAAAGAAATTAAACAAGAAAAACGGGTTTTAATTTCTATAAAGCAGTGAATACAAAACACTTAATTAAACATAAATATTCCGAATATTTCGGCCTCACATCCGGGAGCCTTTCTCAACAGAAAAAAAAATTTTCCTTACATCAACAGAAAAAACATACTAAACAAACAAAAGAAAAAATATAAATAAATAGGAAAAGAAAACTCACATATTAAATAAACAATTCCATTCACTGGCGTATAAACAAAATCGAATGCTTATATTGATTGGAACACGCCTTCTCACAGAATATAAATGGAAATATATTAAATAAACAATTCCATTCACTGGCGTATAAACAAAATCGAAAGTTTATATCGATTGAAACACGCCTTCTCACAGAATATACATGGAAATATATTAAATAAACAATTCCATTCACTGGCGTATAAAAAAAATCGAATGCTTATATTGATTGGAACACGCCTTCTCACAGAATATAAATGGAAATATATTAAATAAACAATTCCATTCACTGGCGTATAAATAAAATCGAAGGCTTATATTGATTGGAACACGCCTTCTCACAGAATATAAAATCTTTATTTACGTCAATCTTTATAAATTATTTACGTCAAACTCCACTTGTGTATTATACAGTACACATCGAAGAAGTAAAGCTAGGTCAAGTCATATTTTTTTCCGGCCTTCCATTATCAGATATGCTGGTTCAATTACATATGCACTGGACCAGCCAATGACAACTTAGATTGCTATGCTCCATGGCAAGGGGCTACCTTAACTGATAATCCCCAATTCGCAAATGCTATACCCTTTTTTTCTTCATGCGATCTAATTCACAAATTTTATCTAGCTCTGTTTCTTTGTTATTCCTGTTAATCAATTAATATCGTTCGTAAAGTCCAATCCGCAAATGCTAAACCCTTTTTTTCTCCACCTTAATAGGATCAAATTCGCATATCCTATCTACCAACACATTCATATTAAACTATTGTTGGCTAAAGGCAATTGTCCAAAAAATCAGAAACCGCTCTTGATAGCACAGACTTCAAAGAAATGGAACTGTGGATAACACACGGGTTATAGACAGCTTTCCCTACAAAATCATTCCTAAATACGCAATTTGACAATCTCTAGTTTTAGATTAAAAAAAAAAAAACACAAAGCCAGTCTGATTATCTTATACAACCTTGACTATAGCTTCAAAACATGCTTGGCCACTTTATAGGTAAACATGGTAAGTCAATGTACCGGTTAGACTGCACTCCATATTTCTATGTAACTCCATGTGTAATTGACCTATATACCACTGTCCTTGGTAAGTCAATGCACTGGTTAGACTATACTCTATATTTTCGTGTAATTCCATGTATCTTTTCATGTATCTTTGAAATCAGCATATACATTACTACTGACGTAACTTACGAATTAACTTACGTAACGAACTTTTATATTCATATATTTTTAATGCGTATATTAGGGGGCTCGTCTACTGTTCAATACCTCTCTCTTTAAGCTTAAGTTCGAATTTTGTTTCAATTCTTCAAAAATGACCCCTTAATCACAAAGGCCGTCATTTAGAATAAATAGCTCTTATGAAAGTACTAAAAAATCTTTGGCTTAAGGAGCGAGGTATTGACAAGGGGGTGAGCCCAATCATACGCGTAATATTTTGTGTTCGTTTTAAGTTATGATGTTATTCCTTATTTTCAGTTGGAAAACTTGTTTCTTTTTTTAAAATAATGCTGGGAAATCCGGCGCCACCTTCATAGCAATGTCCCTTCCCCCATGAAAAATTTCTTAATGGAAAGATCCTCCCACATAACCTCACACCCAACCCCCCCCCTAATACTAGAAAAAATAACACCTGAAAACGTCCCCCTGAAAATATGTTTTATGTCAAATCCCCTGAAAACATGTTTTATGTGTATTTAATTTCTGATCTTTTTTTAAATAATGCTTGGAAATTCGGCGCCTTCTTCATAGTAGTTTCCCTTCCTTCATGAAAACTTCCTTCAAGAAAGAACCTCCCACATAACCCCCACTCACCCAGCCCCCTCATACCTGAAACAATCCCTCTGAAAACGTTTGTATACTTCCTAATAACCAATACTATATGCTAACATTAGGCAAAGTTCATAACTTTCAGCCATCCCCCTGGGGACTTCGGGGGATTAAGTCATCCTAAAGGACATATTTATCATATTTTCAACCTTGCTGAACAAAACAGCTATCTCAAAATTTTGATCAGGTTACTTTGGGGAACTAATGAGCGTGGGAGGGGGCCTAGTTGCCCTCCAATTTTTTGGTCACTTAAAAAGGGCACTAGAACTTTTAATTTCAGTTCCATTGAGTCCTCCGACAATATTCTAGTACCACTGTGTCGATACGATCCCCCTGGAAAAAAAAAATAAATAAATACGCATCCGTGATCTTTCTTTTGGCAAAAAATGCAAAATTCCACATTTTTGTAGATAGAAGCTTCAAACCTCTATAGTAGGGTTCTCTGATACGCTGAATATGATGGTGTGATTTTCATTAAGGTTCTATAAATTTTAGGGGGTCTTTCACCCTTTTTTCGAAAATCAGCCAAATTTTCTCAGGAGCATAACTTTTGATGGGTAGTACTAAACTTGATGAAAATTATATATTTGATAGCTGCATTATATCTGATTCTTTTGATGTATCTATTGGAATCAAAAACCAGTTTTCTAGAGTTTCGGTTACCATTGAGCCGGGTCGCTCCTTACTTACAGTTCGTTACCACGAACTGATTGATTATGTCGCATGGTTGTCAAAGCTGATAGATTAAAACGGCAACAAAATTTTATTAAGATTCATTACTTGGGTCGAATAATAGTAAACAATTCGTTACGTTCTTATAAATGGGTATAAAACGAAAACAAATTGGCTGTTGGTTTAGGTTTTGTTATTAAATGTTGAACGTCTTAAATTAAGGTCGCAATTTTTTTTTTCTTTAATGTCAGATAAACCGGATTATGCACATTTCTTCGATTGTCTTGGTATTACCTTTTCAGTTTTACAATCTGCTTAAAATCCTATTTATGATTAGCACTCTAAAAGTTTTCCTCGACTGAATATATTTGAATTTCGTCTTCTGATACTCTGAGTGAAATTTAAGTCCTTCGTTTCAGATTCAGACAGCCACAAAAGATAAAAGTAGCTTATTCGTGTTACGGACGAAAATGGACCCATTAATTGTGTTCCTGAGAGACACGACCCCTGTTAGACAAAAATTGAAGTTTCGTATAAGGATTATTCTTTTTGAGACGATATTCACTTAAACGCAAAAATATTTCTTTGTTCTTTATTTTAGTCCATCAGTACTTCAGATATTTTTTCAATTCATTTAACTTAGGCGAGGCGAGTTGCTTGGATTGCCCTTGTCATATTTGATAGTCTAGGTCGGGGCTTCTTAAACTTTTTTCATTCACGAATTAAAGATCTTAAGCCGAACCGGCCAGCCATGAAAAAAAACCAACAACGAGAAAAATCTCTAAAAAAAAACAACAACACGATACTTAGGCCAGTGGCGATACAAGTAAAAAAAAAAAAACAAAAAAACGCGTATATTTTGCCTTTATAAACACAAGGCTTATTCAGCACGAAAGACACAAAAAAAAAAAAAAAACAAGATAAAAAAAAAACACACAAAACCACCTACCAAAAAAAAAAACAACAAAACTGGAAACTCGGCGCAAACTAAACCACGTAGGGAAAATATGCTAAAATATAGTTAATTAAGTGAGGACACCAGAGTAACTGAGGAAAAATAAAAAAACTGTAAATTACTTTAATTATTCAGTTGCGAAATAATCCTTTTGTTAGCTATTACTGAAGCAAATCGTTTTGGTCTAACAGGTAAAATAGTCTCCTGGTGATTATTTAAAATCTTTACTCCCTTATTGACAATAGATTCACTCTTTAGAAGGTTATCATAAATTGGGTCAATATTTAAATTACCCGTGTCTCTATTTATGGAAAGGTTAGCAAACATATGTTTTTTAATTTCTATGGCTTCCCTGGCCCATTGGGTGTACCCCTTATCATTAGAAATAGCCAAGGCTTCATCAAATTTTACAAAATGGTCTGGTTGAAGCCAAATATGCTCTGCTAAAGCTGAAACGAAAGTTTCTGGAGGCTTGCTTAATTGTAGGGTTTTTTCTATTGAATTACGGTGTTCAATAAACCTTTCAACAAATTGTTTGTGAGTCCTACCAATATAGAACTTCCCACAATAACACGGAATTTTATACACCACACTTACTAAATTTCCCCGATTTAAATCCTTACCAGAACTAAAAAAACTACTCATTGGCCTCAGCGATTGGAAACATGTATCAATACCAAACCTATTTAAAACCCGTGAAAGTTTCTCCCCCAAACCAGGTACATATGGTAATGAAATGAAGCTTTTTGATACAACTAAATCTAAAGATTGATAAACCTCAATAACCCTACTACTATGTTTGGCCCGTCTATTTTCAATTATTTTATCAATGAACTTAATAGGATAACTATTACAAAATAAAATATCCCTCAAGTATAACAGTTCTGAATCCAGAAATTCCTGGGAACAGATTTTAAAGGCTCTATCCACTAATGAAATTACAACCCCCTTTTCACCGACATAGGGTGGCAAGAATGAAAATTTAAATACCTATCATTGTGCGTAGGTTTTCTGTAAATCGAGAAAAGTAAATGGAAATCCCTTTTAATTAATAAAATATCCAGAAAAGGTAATTGATTATTATCCTCAAATTCAACTGTAAATTTAATATTATTATCAAAACTATTTAAATGCTTACAAAAAAGGTCTAAGGAGTCCAACCCATGTTTCCAAACGTAGACCACATCGTCCATGAACCTACCCCAGAAGCAAGGGGAGATTCTAAAACTGTTTATAGCGGAGGTTTCAATGGCATCTATGAATAGATTTGCCAATAAAGGAGAAAGAGAAGCCCCCATAGGTAAACCAAAAATTTGTCTATAAAACTCCCCTTGAAAACCAAAATAAAAATAAAATTCATTTACCAGCATAATTAGTTTCATAATGACATCAATATCCACACTAGCTAACGTCACATCCTGTATTAAATCAAAGTGTTTTTCTAATTTACTTTTTAAAATATCCTCGCACCTTTTTAAATCACAATTTGAATACATGGACACAACATCAAAACTGCAAAGAATTGAAGTCTCCTCCAACATGAAATTGCGCAATTTATTAGTAAGATCAGTCGAATTTTTTAAATATGATTTTTGTGTTCCCAAAAGTGGACGTAAAGCTACCGACAACCATTTTCCTAATTTTGAAACAGGTGACAGACAAGTTGACACAATGGGGCGGAGGGGGGATCCAGTCTTATGAATCTTAGGTAGACTATAGATCTTGGGTGCCGAACAACCCCTAGGAGAATATTTGTTATAAAACTGTGGGGTAATGTGAAAATTATTTTTTATTAACTCTAATTCCTTTGTTGTTGATTTTACATATTTATCTGTAGGATCAAAATCAAGTTTTTTGTATGTAATAGTGTCCAAAATAATGGAATTCATTTGATTATTATAATCTTCAGTGTTCATAATTACGATCGTGTTTCCCTTATCGGCTCTGGTGATAGTAAGGAATTTATCCTTTTTCAAATCAGAAAGGATTTTAATGTCATTTTTTTGTTAAATGTCTTTACCAATGAAGTTCATATTAAAGGTGTTTAGTTTTCTTACGATCTCAGCTCTGAGTTCTTGAGGAGTATCAACCTTATCTATAGAAGCCATAATTCCTGATTCCACCTTTGAAATTATTTTTGAATAGGAGACTGGTGTTGGAAAACAGAACTTTGAACCGTTCAACAAAACGGCTTCCTGTTGAATATTAAGAGGCTTAGAAGACAAATTCTTAATTGCTGGACCCAGACAATGACGAGGATAAAAAACATCTAAATCTTGGAAATTTTCAAACAAAAGTTTATTAAAATTGTCAACCAAACGAACCTTGGACAAATGAAAATCATGGCGAAAATATCTAATGGCAATTTCATTACTTCTTATAAAAATATCATAGGTAAGTTTATTTATTAAAAAGTTTTAAACATAATTTAAGTCATTAGAAAGTTTAAAACGTCTCTGTTTTTGTTCATAAATTACGTGATTTAAAGCTATTAGTCTTAATTTATTTTTTAATTTTGTTTCATTTTCAGTTCCAAAATGGGTACCTATTTTAAAAGATTTCGGAATTAGTGATTTCTTCTTGCAATTTTTTAAGAAAATTTGTTGATTTAATAGATTTGCATGTTTTTTAACTAAAGACAAATAATAATTGACAGAAGCGGCTAATTGTTGCCCGTACAATTGACGAATGAGAAAGGTCTTAAGCCGAACTGGCCAGCCATGACAAAAAAACCAACAAAAAGAAAAATCTCTAAAAAAAAACCAAACAAACGAGACTGTGGCCAGTGGATATAAAAGGAAAAGAACAAAAACAAAACAACGCGGATATTTCGCCTTTATACAAACAAGGCGTCTTAAGCACGAAAGACACAAAAAAAAACAAAAAACAAGATGAAACTAAAAACCAATAAAACCACCACCAAAAAAAAAAAAAACAAAAATGTACAATCGGCGCAAACTAATCCACGTAGGGAAAAGATGCTAAAATAGAGTTACTTCAGTGAGGACACCAGAGTAACTGAGGAAAAATAAAAAAACTGTAAATTACTTTAATTATTCAGTTGCGAAATAATCCTTTTGTTAGCTATTACTGAAGCAAATCGTTTTGGTCTAACAGGTAAAATAGTCCCCTGGTGATTATTTAAAATCTTTACTCCCTTATTGACAGTTGATTCATTCTTTAGAAGGTTAGCATAAATTGGGTCAATATTTAAACTACCCGTATCCCTATTTATGGAAAAGTTAGCAAACGTATGTTTTTTAATTTCTATGGCTTCCCTGGCCCATTGGGTGTACCCCTTATCATTAGAAATAGCCAAGGCTTCATCAAATTTTACAAAATGGTCTGGTTGAAGCCAAATATGCTCTGCTAAAGCTGAAACGAAAGTTTCTGGAGGCTTGCTTAATTGTAGGGTTTTTTCTATTGAATTACGGTGTTCAATAAACCTTTCAACAAATTGTTGGTGAGTCCTACCAATATAGAACTTCCCACAAGAACACGGAATTTTATACACCCCAGTTACTAAATTTCCCCGAGTTAAATCCTTACCAGAACTAAAAAAACTACTCATTGGCATCAGCGATTGGAAACATGTATCAATACCAAACTTACGTAAAACCCGTGAAAGTTTCTCCCCCAAACCAGGTACATATGGTAATGAAATGAAGCTTTTTGATACAACTAAATCTAAAGACTGAAAAACCTCAATAACCCTACTCCTATGTTTGGCCCGTCTATTTTCAATTATTTTATCAATGAACTTAATTGGATAACTATTACAAAATAAAATATCCCTCAAGTATAACAATTCTGAATCCAGAAATTCCTTGGAACATATTTTAAAGGCTCTATCCACTAGTGAAATTACAACACCACTTTTCACCGACAGAGGGTGTCAAGAATGAAAATTTAAATAACTATCATTGTGCGTAGGTTTTCTGTAAATCAAGAAAAGTAAATGGAAATCCCTTTTAATTAATAAAATATCCAGAAAAGGTAATTTATTATTATCCTCAAATTCAACTGTAAATTTAATATTATTATCAAAACTATTTAAATGCTTACAAAAAAGGTCTAAGGAGTCCAACCCATGTTTCCAAACGCAGACCACATCATCCATGAACCTACCCCAGAAGCAAAGGGAGATTCTAAAACTGTTTATAGCGGAGGTTTCAATGGCATCTATGAATAGATTTGCCAATAAAGGAGAAAGAGAAGCCCCCATAGGTAAACCAAAAATTTGTCTATAAAACTCCCCTTGAAAACCAAAATAAAAAGAAAATTCATTTACCAGCATAATTAGTTTCATAATGACATCAATATCCAAACTGGCTAAATTTGGATATTTTTCCTCAGTTACTCTGGTGTCCTCACTGAAGTAACTCTATTTTAGCATCTTTTCCCTACGTGGATTTGTTTGCGCCGATTGTACATTTTTGTTTTGTTTTTTTTGGTGGTGGTTTTATTGGTTTTTAGTTTTATTTTGTTTTTTGTTTTTTTTTTGTGTCTTTCATGCTGAAGAAACCTTGTTTTTATAAAGTCGAAATAACCGCGTTTTTTTGTTTCTGTTGTTTTCCTTTTCTCTCCACTGGCCACAGTCTCGTTTTTTTGTTTTTTTTTTTTTTTTTTTTTTTTTTTTTTTTTTTTTTTTTTTAGAGATTTTTCTCTTTGTTGTTTTTTTTTCATTCACAACCCCATTTATGATTCCTAGTTTCCTGGCGACCCCATTTAAATGTAAAACAAATATATTAATAAATGTTTTAATCATGATTTATTTATTAGGTAATAATATACATCTGCATACGAAAATTCGAACGGAAATTAAAAGTTCTAGTGTCTTTTTTAAGTGACCAAAAAATTGGATGGCTTCATACTCATTAATTCTGACAAGATTGGTTATTTGCCTCTGTTTTTCCTGATTTGATTCGAATTGTGCAGAATTTAACTATAAAGAAGAATTTACTTGTATTCACAAAAATTTTATTCTGAATTTAATTTTTAATGTTCCAGCTGTTAGTTCGCTCTCACCTGGGACAAAAAATTTAGTTTTAATTAAATATTATTTAATTTTTAAGAAAGAAAAGTACTTTAGTTTAAGTGAATTATTTGTTAAAGCCAAATTTTGAAACATTTATCTCGTTAATTAAGAATAGGTGTTGTATTATTGAGTCCCTGAAGGGTGGGATCCCCAAATTACAGCTTTACTAGCCAATTGACTAATCGGCCTTGCCACCAATCATAAGTGAAATAATAGGGGTACTTTTTTCTACTCCAAATGCCGCCTCTAATAATCGAAATCAACTTCCTATTGTTCAAAACATGCTAATAATTTTATGCGTGATAAAAAAAAAATATATATCTCAGTTTATATCTTATCTTACATTTATATTTTTTATAATTAGTTTCTTTAATTTATGTTTTAAATTCATTTTTAATTAAAATTACCTCTATCATTGCTTTTTTTACGTTTAGCATCCGATTATATCTTATTTATGTCTTAGCTTACATTATTTTATAATGTAAACTATCTTGCCTAAGATGACATATCAACACCGTTGTTTGATGAACGGAACATACTAAAATCAATTTTAAACTAAGATGTACTGAAACAATCAAACATAAAAGAGTATAATTTTTTTTTAGTGAGGTATGGGCACAGACTATGGTCAAAACCAATAGTAGGTCATATTCATCACTCAACCCTTTTTCGGAGTTAACCATTTCGGCAACTCAGTCATTCAAATATCATATCATAGGTGAAAATATCGTAGATAATTTTGAAGACCACACTGCCTTTCCATGATGATAAATAAAAGTCCAAATAGGAATAATATCCTTTTGATAGACAGTGTTTCACAAACCGTGATAGAAATTCAAAAAAAATACAAGATATTTCGGTCAAATTTCATCCGTCATCATTAGTAACTACTGATGATGGTCACTGCATGTGTGACAGAGATATCTGGTATTTCTTGTGAATTTCTATCACTGTTTGTGAAACACTGTCTATTAAAGGATTTTATCCCACTTTGAAAGTTTATTCATCGAAAATATCATATAGGTTTTTTCAGTATTCCGACCCTGAACACTGTTTTGTCTAAGACAAAACATGTTAGTATGGTACAGTCGATGGATCTATGAACTGAAATCTCTAAATTTTCCTAGGTTTCAAATAACTGTTATTTCTGTGACGCTAAAACACCGCTGGGAAAAATTGGTGTCCGTAAGTGTCTAAATTCCACTCAACTTTTGACTTAAAATTGATTCTAAATGAACAATTCTTCCTTTTTTTTTAATGTGTATTTTCCTTTTTCAAAAATTATAACTTAGCCTATATAAGCTACTTTCAAACAGTTTACTGCAACGAACAGTCGGTAAGGAGTGACTCGACCCTATTGTAATTGAAACTCTAACAAACATAATTTTAATAATAAATAGATGCACCAAAATAATTGGCCTTTATGTTGTTTCCAAATAAATAAAATTCATTAAGTTTAATGTTGCCTGTCAAAAATTGCCAACCTTTCTCGTTTTCTTCTTCTTCAACCTGAGAAAATTTGTCTGATTTTCAAAGAAGGAAAGAAACAACTACAAAAGGTCAACCGATCTATGTGGCACCATCAAATTCAATCCATCAGAATCACACCATCAGATGCAGCATATCAGAAGAGGTTTCAAGCTCCTATCTACAAAAATGTGGAATTGTATTTTTTTTTCCAGAAGAAAGACCACGGATTATTTTTTTACCAGGGGTGACCGTACCGAACCATTGATCCCAAAATATCGGGAGAGTGCTTATTCGAAAGGAAAACGGGTATTTCCTAGCAGAATTTGAAAAGCGTTCAGAAATTGAATAAAACAAAACTAAATAAGTTTTTTCAACTGAAAGTAAGGAGGACATTGAATTTTAAAACGAACAGAAGTTATTCCGTATGCAAGGGAACTTACCTCCTCCTCAACCTTCGTTTTTTACGCTAAAGTTTGACTTTTTCTCAAAATTATTCAAGAAAGACTGTTAAAACACAAGAACCGTTGATTTTGAGCGTGAAGTATTTTTTAAAGAACTTTAAGACTTTAGCCTAAAGAGCGAAGGTTGAGGGAAAGACTGTCCCCCTCATATACAGAATAATTTTTGCTCATTTTTAGTTTTAATGTTCTCCTAAATTTCAGTTGAAAAACTTGCTTTTTCATTTAATTGTATAAAGTTCGAAAATTAACTCTTATTTAATAGAACACTTATTTTGACTCTCTCTTACACTTTTACTCTCTATATTTTTTTCTTTCAACCCTCTAATTTTCTTTTAACAACTTTTATCTTCATACTTTCTATATAAAATAAAAATCATAAAAAGTCGGGAGACATGATGTATGAATTGATCATGATGACAGGAGCAACTCAATTATTCAATTATCCGAAAATCCCTTAGCATCTCTTGAAAGGGCTCAGTTATGCCAATGCTTAGAAATACATCATCCGCCTTTACATATGACTGTAAAAGACAATTCAAAGGGGAAAGGGGGAATATTCCTCTTTTCCTGACAACCACACATCATCAAGACCTTCAGGACAAGGTCCAGTTCTGATGATGTTACTGTCCAGGACTTTGACGCATTGAGCCACCGGAAGAAGCAGTTCCAGAATCGGTCAGATGATCACTGAGGTCTTTTGTCACTTGAAATATCTGTGACCCGTTGCACTTGCTACTTATGGATGAGGGATGGTAATTTACAATAGCTACTGGAGCGGTAAATATGTTCAGCTTTGAAATATATTCTGCTGAATATTAGATGAAGGTATTCCATTCCAATATGGAGTAAAATAAACAGTAATAAAGCAATCCCTAAATGAATTAGTTGCTCTTAAATCCTGTAATTTTCAAGTTGAAGGTTTTTTTTTCTAATAACATACTGAAACTTACAGTTCATTGATATGCATTTTTTGTGCGTGTTAAACATAAAGAACAACAGATTTTTCAAATAAGAGTTCAAACCGAATTCAAGCTTATAACAAACACAAATTTTCTAATATGTAAGGGCCCCTCTCTTTACACTAAACTTTTAGTGCTTTACTTTCAAATGCAGCAATTACAGCCCACATGTCATTGTGTTCTATATACCAATTTCCTTTCAAAACCTCATACTTGAAAAAATGTATTCTTTAATGCCATTTAATTATCTAATCCTTGTAAAAAAAGAAAAAAAGAAATCATGGCTATTGCGCTAGAAAATTCATTTTAAATGCACTGAGATAAAAAAATGAAGTCAAACTATAGCTCAAAGAGCAAAGGATTGGGAGTGGAGATAGTCTTACCTATGCATAGGATCATTTCGCTTTGTTTTAAGTTTTAATGTTCATTGGAAAAATGATTTTTCCTAAATCAACTGATATGTGTTCTTGTTTAATTTTAAGTTTAGAAATATCTCACATACTCCGGATTTCTACCCCTTTAACTAACCTTGCACTCTTTACCATAAAGTTGGAACTTTTTTTTAACCAACAAGCTTTTTGAGGATGGAGAGGTGCATTTTCGAGCATAACAATTGCAACCCGTATATAATTGTAAGAGCTTTTTTTATTACCAATTTCCTTTCATATATCAGTTCCCCATTCCTTTCGAAAAATGTATCGCTTAACGCAAATGAGTCCTATCATTCCCGAAACAATGTGAAAAATAGTTGTTCTTTCCAGAAAAAAAAGAAAAAGAAAAGTTAAACTGTAGCTTGAAGAGTGAAAGATTGGGGGTGGGGACAGTCTTGTTTAGGATGACAGTAGAATGATTTCGGTGTGTTTTCAACATTGAAATTTAAGACTATCCTTTATATTTGGGACTGCTCCTCCTCAAAACCCTCTTCACTATTTACACTAAAATTGAACTTTTTATTAAAACAAATCCTTAGAAATGGAGGGGTGTATTTGGTTTTTTACAGCAAAGAGGGGAGTTTTCTCCATCTCAGCAACCATACAGCACGTTTATTATAAATATAATCCTCCAAATAAATTGAGCCTAGGGAGTTAATGAGCACCTCCGCCACCTCCTCCTCCACTTTTGATCTTAAAGACATCTTATGAAAAGCCTGAAGATAAAACGAATAGAAATTGTTCCGCATGTTATGTGTGGTGCAACCTCCTCAATTTCCCACTCTTTACGGTAAGGTTTATGGTGCTTTAAAGTTGCTTCTCATTTTAATTCAATTGCTCTTGTGTTATAGAGCTTTCGTTATCAAAGAATTGAGACGAAAATTTAATTTTTAGCGTAAAGAGTAAGGGGTTGAGGAGGGGCCCCTTATGTACGGACTAATTTCTGTTCGTTTTAAATTTGAATATTGCTTTTTACTTTCATGTGAGAAAACTTGTTTGTTTTTATTTATTTAATTCCTGTTATAAATCGCTATTATGGGCAGGACGTCCTTTGCAAATTAATATAGTTAAAATTGACTGCTTCAAACGGTATTTCAGCGGAAGTGCTTACCAAGAGGTAAAAATGTATAACATACTTAAAGATTTTGCATTCCTTTTTTTAGAGATTTTTTTTAAATCTCGGAATGTGCTGGCGTCTGCTAAAAACTAAATTAACCTTCTTTTCCTTTGCTCATAGACACACAGGTAAAAATTTCATCAGTGCTGCAAAAATATCTCATATTAGCTATATCGTTAGAGAATACAATATAATGTCCACTGGCAAGAGTGCCTCTGGGAAATTTCCCAGGGGTGCAAGTAAGTTAGAAGGGGTGCAAACCACTGCCAGAGGTTTATTTTTATCAGGACTTAAAGTCGAGTATTTCTGGTTTTCCGTCTTTTAATACATTTTAAAAATATCCTCTTTTTTCCTAAAAGGATCGCAAATCATCCCTTCCCTGGCTCCCATCTGGTGGTATCCACAGCAACTGACCATGTCAATCAATACTGAAATTGAATTTATTGCTTTAATTCAAAACGGACGTCTTTTAACTTTTCTGTCAACTTGGCGCAAAGTGAATGCTAAACACTGATAATATAGGAGCAAATTTTGTGACCCCCCCCCCCTCTTTTTGCACTAAAACAAAGAACTGTTTAATAAACTGATTGGTATTGCTTTCTGAAGCTCCCCCCCACACACAGTGCAATAATGGTCTGGAGGTTCTATGGCCAGGATGTCACAAAATATGATACTCATTCTAGAAGGTTATCAATGTCAATGGACTTGATTATGCGCAAAATAGCAGAATACTGTCACAAGAGTAGATTAATATTACCAAGTGTCAGCAAAAACTGGAAATGCATCATGAAAGTTCACAAGATTTTTATTTCGTGGAAGGTGAGAATATTTGGTGGGGGAGGCTAAACTATAATAAAAGTCCAACTAATAGGTGAACCATGTGAAAATATATATACAACTTTTGGAAGAATTGCAGAAATCGTGAGAGTCCGTGAGAGGGAAGTATGGGTTGAAAGGATCCTCTTGTGTGCCCTAGATGCTTGGAATATAACGTGTTTCTACTAAATTTTCCTCCAAACTTTTATCCCAAGGACAAAAAAAGCTGAATATCAATCAAGAGCTGCCTAATTATGTAAATAATCACTGATTTTTTTTTTATCTGATTCCCAAAATACTTTTCCATCTCAAAATTACAGCTGCTACTAAGGAATTTCTGGTTCTACCATATAGAAGAGCTAGACGACTAAGTAGGGCATCAGGGTCTGGGAGGTGGCAGATGTGAGGCAGACCCAGTCACCGATAAGAGCAGGTCTTGAAAATAAGACGGATATATATTTCCTATGAAAATAAAATACTTGTACCTTAGTTTTTATTTGTAACATGCATATAGTATGTAATTTACTGTGGAATTAAACTGTTTATAACGTCCTGGTATGTTTGTTGTTACTTTTTGTAACAACGCTGGATCCCGTGCTTGATTTTTCCATCCCACACTTCCACTTGACTACCACCAGGCAAGCTGATGATCTCCACTCTTCTGCGCCTTCTGGTTGCTTGATTTTCAGTTTTCAGCCATACGTCAAGGCCAGCGCCAAGTCAATATTCCTTACTCTTTCCCCTTTTGGGCATGACACTGTGAATGCTTTGTTTGCTCTGCTCTTTCGGTGAACGCATCGGGGTAATCTGTTCTACATGGTTTTATCAAAATTTATTAAAATATCTTGTTGGATTATGCTTTAAAGTTTGTTAATGGGTAGTTAACTTCTTGTTATGGGAATAGCTGAACAATCTCTTAATCAAACCCTATTAACAAAGTTTGTTAAATATTAGTATACAAACTGATTATATACTCGTACTATTTAGGTTTTAAGTTTAAAATCGGTTTTATTTCAACCGTAAGAATACCTCAAAACCACGGTTCATTGCACAGAGAATTAGAAAAAATGTTGAACATGGAAATCGTATTTACATTATGGTTTACCACAAAAAGCCTCATACAAAAAAGCAAGTTAAGAAGAAAATACAGTAAACTTCATATAAGTGCGTCTACATGTGAATTATCATGTTTTCTATATTAAGACCTTGAGTATACCTTTTCTAATAATTTACCTTGAAATATCGTAATCTTCAGGGAAATCAGGTGAGATAGAAACCCTAGTAACTGGCTTCTTTGCAATTTTTGCCACTTTTAAGTGCCTAAATTGCCCAAAACCTTATCTCCGTACAGTTTTAAAGGTTCAATCCGGCTGCAGACACAAATGGTTCAAGTGGAATTAAAGCTGTTCTTGAAAAGCTAAAAGGCGCTTTAATAAAAAAAAAAAATACGTGGACAAAGTGTCGACAAGAGATCAAAAACAAAAGATAAAAGGCAGGTCGTTAAAACCGTATTTAGATATGATCCCAAGAGTATTTTACGTTCTAGGCAGCTTCCATTCACTACATTTAGCTGTAAATGATGCTTCTAAGTAATGATTAAGTGTCATTGCTTTCGTTTCTTTACTGCAAAACCGACGAGTTTTTTTTTCTTCCCATAGCGTCAACACTTAAAAGTACTCTTGTACCATTTACTGCACCAAACGCTCAAACAAATGAAGACAGAATTGATGCGCTGCTGCCTTTCGTGCTGCACGTGATGCTCTCATGGAAACTGTTGGGAATGTTTTGCAATATTTCAAAAGCTGAAGCTGAGGGATTTACAAAAAGAATTGGAAGGTTTAGGTTTGTAGCCTGTCTTGTAGTGCATTATTATCTTTTGTGCAACGTTAATTTGACCAGCAAGCTGTAGACAAAAAAACTATGGCTTTTCTGGTGTAACAAAATAGCTGAGCAAAGCAGAGAATTTTTTGAAAAATCGTGAGGCGGCAACGGGTTAGAGAAGGTTTTAGCAGATTCAAGAGATTTTTCAGATGATTTTGGAATTCTGACATTGCTTTCAACAAGATTCAACAACAAAATATTTGGAGAAAAAAGACACAATGATCTTATCACGGCAAAGCAGACCCAATACAAGACCCAAAGCAGAAATTCAAGGTTAGCTTTTATTTTTAATCCTGAAAAGTGTCATCAGCTCAGTTGGATAGCAATTTAATTGGCTTCAGTAACTAAAGTCAAAATCTGCGCTTCTGTAAGACATTGACTCACTAGAGCAGAAACATAGTTTATGGACAAACATAGTTTGTCCTGGAAAAATCTATATACCATGAAAATGTGTTGACCTATTAGTCGAAGACTACTAATGCAATGGGGATGTGGAGCTAGGAGCTATTTTCAGACCAACTTGGAGGAGAATTTTCTTAGCTTGTATATTGCTTTGAGGCCTCTCAAACGTTATGAGATATGAGATAGACATTTATTAAAAAAGAAAACAAACACTATTCGCCTTTCGCCTGCCAAGAAAGGCAATAAGCTTGAAAGGGCAAGCGAGGTTATCACTCTCAGCTA
Source organism: Artemia sp. Qi Xiang Cuo (assembly GCF_049724085.1). NCBI lineage: Eukaryota > Metazoa > Arthropoda > Branchiopoda > Anostraca > Artemiidae > Artemia > Artemia sp. Qi Xiang Cuo. The sequence continues at coordinate 54,595,245 of NC_142812.1, forward strand.
ATTAAAACAACATTCATACCTTGCTATTCAACACACAAGAAACTTATCTGATGAAGAAATAAAGGAAAAAAGAGAGAAAGAGGAAAAGACAAGAAGTAGATAGAAAAAAAGCAAAAAAAGCAAAGTAAATTGGGGAAACACCTTAAATAGAATGACAACCTGGAGTGGGCTTAACACCAAATTCACTCACGAGATAAAACAAACTTCTTTGCCCGTGACTTGAAAGCCTGAAGACTAGGCGCATTTTTCACACACACGGGCAATATATTCCAAACTTGGGGACCATAATGGCGAATCACAAAAGATGCCCGAGTGGTGCTCCTAAACTCATGAGTTGAGTTATCAAACTTTTCTTGTATTATGATCATGACGGTCTCTATTAAAAGTACAAAGATTTTCAAAAACAGGGGTGAGCAGCTGATTCAAATATTTATACGAGAAAATCGGGACTTAGTAATCTCGAATTTGGTATACATCCTTTAACTTATTCTTGTTAAAATGCTCATGAGAAAGAACCTCATCAGAATCATCAAATTCAGATAATAATTTTACAGCTCTATCCTGAAGTTTTTGTACTCTTTTGAAACATCATACAAAATTACTTGCCCAAATAGAGCATCCGTAGCTAATATATGGGTAAAATATAGAAAAATAAATCATTTTCAGGATCTTTTTAGGGACTAGATTTTTAATTCTTCGCATCATCCCAGGGCCTCTGCTTAATTTTTCAGCTATTGCACTTGAATAGTTTTTCCACGACAGGTTCTTATCAATTAGAAACCCCAAATACTTCGTTGTTGCTACTCTCTTTATCACATTTTCTTGAACCGTGATATGGGCATTTCCAGCACTAGACGAAAGTCTAGAAAATATCATGAAAATTTTTTTTAAAAAGTGTAAGGTTAACATATTTTGCTGAGAAAAAGGTAGAAATTCAGAAACTGCATTATGAATTTAATTATATAAAACATCAAGTGAAGGCGCTACCAGAAAGAGCAAAGTGTCATCTGCAAACAGGATGACACCAGCCTCTGACAGGTAGTGTTTCACTCGATCAATGAAAATAATGAAAAGTTGAGGTCCCAAGATTGACCCTTGTGAGACCCCACGCACTATTTTCTTTTTTGAAGATAAAAATGACCAGTTAACTATTGTAGCATCAGGTGAAAGAGCTTCTCAAACCTGAAGCTGAGAAAAGCTTATTGGTTAGACTATTGACTAGGGCAGGGGTGGATCTAGGGGGCAGGGGACCCTTCCCCTCAAGATTTTTCTGGCAACCTCATTCTGCCTTTCCTTTTTCACTGTTTTTAAGAAGCTTGACAATTGGATCAATTATTGGTGCCCTTGTCACATTGCCCCTCCCCTCCCAAAGATTTCGTTCTTTGGATAGGGATGGTTCACTTGACGCTAATACCCATTGAGCAGAAACTGGTGCAAAATATTGACTTCAGTTATTTAGTCGCAACATTTTTCAAACAAAAATAAAACTAAAAACTAGTCTTAGCTGATGTTTTGAATGTTAGAAGCGCATACCAAAGTTTACTGATATCATGACTGGTGAAAGACAACCGAGAGCCTGATAAATTAGTCTTATCCTCTGCAAGGGACTTTTTACTCCTAATCATGTTTTGTTGCGTCAGTTTTGTATTTTAAATAAAGGATTAGTTGTTCAGAATTATACAAACGCAAGGAAATATTACGTGTCAGTTAATTGGAGTCAAAATAGCTACATATATTGAATAAAACTGCAAAGTAATAATTTTTTTAAGTTTAATATTTGTTCTTGATTTCCATCTGATAAACTTTGTAACTTTTTGTTTAATTAAAAGAGTCAGACTATTGACAAATTTCTTACGCATTTTGGTAAGTCTACCTTGTTTACTTTTTTTGGGTAAAGGGGGGAGGGAAGTCTCTGGAGAAAATTTTTATTTTTGTTGCGGGTATTGATAATTATTATTTACTCTTCATTAGTTTTTACACCAGTCATCTGACAAACTCTTTCGATTGTTCCCCACTGTAAGAGCCCTACCAGGTTCAGTCATTGATTAAACAAGTTAACCACAGAAAGAAAATGTACATACTATGACAGGTGCTGGTGGATGGTTTGACAGTGAAGGCCTCTGAAGGACACTGAAGATTTGAAACTGCCACTGAAGGCCTCTGCCACTCTGCCACTAAAAATACATCTCATTCAAACTCATGGACCTCTGTGTTCGAACAAATCTTTCTTAAAGAATTGTGACTAAATATCAAACTTTACCGTAAACAGCAAGGGTTGAGGAAAGGTCCTAATAACTGAATAAAAACTTTCGTTTTAAATTTTGATATCGCTCTTTTATTTTATAAAAAAAAATACTTAATAGGTGTTTCTGGCTTTATCAAAGCAATAATAAGGTAAAATTAGCGTAATTTGAGCTTTCGGTAAAACTTATGTGGCAATAATTGTCTGATTTCAGTTCCTGAAAGAAATACAATCACAAAGCTTGATAAAATACCAAGATACAGCAAACATTATATAGCATTGGTGCTCCGCCGAACACAGGCACGCAAAGCCGTATCAGTTTCTTCGCTATAATTACCCCAGAGATGATCACTCCACGAGAGAGTCTTTGTGACAACTGGGTTCCAATAGCAGCTGTTAGAATTTTAGCTTTCACAATTATATTTCAGAATGTCCTTTTCCACTAAATTTTAACTTGTAAATAAAATTGACGCAGACCTTATGAAGAAGCCCAAATAACCACAATCATTTTAATTTTAATATTAAAATGTGAAAAACACTGCGCTAAAGAGAATATGGACATTTAACAAGACTTCGACAACGAGAGTAAACAAACAGGAAAAAAGTTGACAAGCTTTGTTTTTTTTTTAGGCTACCAAGGAAATAAAAATAATAAAAACATTTCGACTGGACCTGTCTTAGATCTATTCATTTCTGAAGGCCACGGTTTTTTATGTTTTTTTTCTTTTCAGAATTATCAAATTTTTAGGGCAGTGTCACATTTTTGTCAGTTTTTTCACGTTGAACCTTAAATAAGAAATCAAAGCAATAGCAACAGCAAAAAAAATCAATGCCAAATGAGCAAATATATAAATATATTTACCTAACATAAATTGCCTCATTCTACTTTTTTGCTTTTTATTATCCATTTAAGATTGAACTAGATCCAACACTGGTCCGCGCACACCACAATTATCCATTTTACAAAAAAAGAATACAATAGGATATTATATCTATAAAATATTATATGGAAAAACTATTAAGAAAAACCATAAATAAATAAAATTACATAAAAAAGAAAAACTAATTAGATAAATTCTAAAATGAATACTACATATTAAAAGGAAAGCTACAACTTATTGATCTGTTTTGCAACTGATGCTTTTAGGCTATTTTGGCCTGAGTTTAACCAGGGGCGTCGTTGGAAGAGGGACGGGGCAAGGAAAGTAGTTTGCCCCCGCTCAATAATTAAAAAAAATATTATACAGCCTATGCCCCTTGACTATCCAGATATGAACCTCTCTGGCCCCCCAATAAAAATGCTGGAGATTCACCCCTGTTTTTAACTTAGGTTTCTCATTTTGAAGTTTAATACCCACTACAATACAGAACTACATGGTTTTATCTTGATGACCACATCAAACTATCCAATTTCATTTTTACTACTATTACTACTACTATCAGTTCATTCCGACCTTGATGAAGAAGTACAAGGACGTATCCAGGATTTTTTTTTTCGAAGGGAGGGGGACAAAACAATCAAAAGAACGCATCAAAAGTTATTTAAGTTAATTTTGCTTCTTTTTATAGGTCCTAAAAACATTTGGAGGGGGAATGGTCTCAAACCCAGTGATCCCCCCTCCTAAATACAGCCAGCCTGGCCATTCCCAAATGTTTTGAAAAAAAAATTGACGCCATCAGCCATCCTTACCCTTTTTCTTATTAGCCAGCGTGGGCATATGATTTTGTCTTTATGGTAACAAGGAAATTTCGGGAACTATTAAAGTACATGTCAAACTAATTAAATTCAATGGGTAAAAGCCTATGATTTTGGGTTTATTGTCTGTACTCTGTCAGATTGCTATACTCTGTAGAAAATACCAAGTTAAAAAAACAAAATGTATTGGATGTATATGGGTATTTACTTAGGGAACACTAGAGCAAAGATATTGATACTAAAAAGAATGTGTTTTATTTAGAAAGTTTGTATGATTCACTATATGATATGGGTGTTTGCTAGCAACTAAATTGATATAACGTCAGTATTGCCTTTTTTCCCTTCTCTGTGCACTCTTGGCCATAAAACCTTGCTAGGGGGTTTTTGATGTGGACTGTTTGTTTGTGCGGACTGTCAGAATTGCATGTACTTTTCTCTTATTCTTTTTAATATATTTTAATACAAAATCGTATATTAAAATTCCTTTGTATATAGACATGCTTAGAAGAACTTAAAATTTAGCAGGAGAAGCACTTAAAGACTTAAAATTTAGTAGGAATAAGCGATAATCAGACTTATCTTATTATTATGCTTTTCATGTCATATTTTCCTTTTGTAACTTTAAATATGATCAAAATTAAATTAACAAAAAACATTTCAGAAATCGGTACTTACTTCCCAGAGTTTTGACAACCAACACATCGCTGTAAGTGCTTAAACCCTGATTGGTCCAAGCAGCGACCTTGACCAAGAACTGCGTTCCGGGATCTAAATGGCTCCAAGTGAAAACTTCCTGTTTGCTGGCACCGCTCTGCCATTCGTCTGACAGTTTCATATTTCTTTTATATTTGAGGATGTACCCGTCAGGTCTGTTCCATCTGTTCCATGGTGTCCAGGTAATGGTAACATTTTCTTTATCTCTGCTGTTCAGACACAGACCCTTCAATTCTGCAAATTATATATTAATGTAAACGCTGCACCTATGAATTTTACAAACTCATGACAGTTGCCAGAAGAAGACAAACGGGGAAACACACCCCTTGTCCCAACCCTTCATTACGTTTCCACTTAGAAAATCCAAAAGAGAATGAATCTATCTTCAAAGCGATAGGAAGCATCCTGCAGTTCTTATTTAGTTTATAATCAATTTTGCAAGGGATAGAAAAATTATAACAGCTACTGATTCAGAATGGATATAGCCCTGGAAGATAAGGAAGATATGGACTCTTCTAATTGTATTAAATGAAAAAAAAAAGTTTTTTCAACTGATAGTGAGGAGCGATATTAAAACTTAAACGAACAGAACTTATTCCGTATATGAAAGGAGCTGTCCCCTCCTCAACGCCTCGCTCTTTCTTCAAACCTATTTTAGAACCCTGAACTTGCGAAATTTCTAAAAGCTCATTCATTTTGCTCAGACTTCTATCTAGGATGCTTAAATCGTTAGCATAATCAAAATTCAGGAAAATTTTACTTACCATTTGTTTCCGTTACAGCTTTGGAGATAAGTGTGCTTTGTGCTCTACAGGCAGGTTGGAGATCAGCTGGATCTCTTTTTGATTAGATACCCATTATTAGTTACATTAAAGGAAAAATTTTTCATAGGGATTATAGTATTACCTCTAAGTAGCCTACTTTAAGGCCCACTTCCAGGGCCCTAATTACTGATTTTTCCCATTAACGCCAGTATCAGTTACAGATAAAATTTTGTAATGGTTGCTTTAGTGCATTGAATGCGGCTCTAACTTCAAGATTTATGAGGTTAAATGTTTTTTTTTTCACACGAACGTTTTTTTTTTCACTATGCTCCCACATGGGAACGTTTGTTGTTAATGTTATCCTTGAAACTGAAGAACATACATGGATGTATATCTTTTGCCATGTTTAATAATATTTAGTATGAAAGATAAATTAAAGTTAGGGGTGGAATTGCTTGTAACAAAGTTTGAGGCCAAATTTGATACTCTCTGCATTCTACTCGTGTAATTTTTTATGTATATTTGGCATCGATCCTACTTCTTTGCTGTCATCAATATATAAGTGTTAGTTTTCTTAGGGCAGATCTGTGTTAATCCAAAACTCCAGCCGTGCCCTAGATTTTAGGTTTTGTCCTGGTGAACGAAACTGTGTTTTCTTTTTTTACTGCCATAACCACTGCATCTGACCAGCAATCATAGAGACTGTGTTCTTCTTTTCAATAACTTTTTTCTTCTACATTTTCAAGCTATTTTCATCCCTTCAAGCAATTTTCACATACACTGTTTGTGGCACAATGCCTTTGCGAGTGAGGCTGTGTTTGAAAATCATGACTTGTCAAGACATTTAACGACCTGCTAATCTTCTTAAGAGACAAAAGTGGTTGTGGCAACCACTGTGGGCAACCAAGCTAATTTGCCATTCTGGAACGTCACTTGAATCCTGAATTGTACCTTAAGATATATGCAAGAAGTGCTCTGATTGGCAAAATGCTACAAAAGAAAGGGAAAATGCTGCTCCTCATGCCGAGCATACCTGTCAAGAGGAATTTCTGCTGGAAGATGAGCCTTTAGCATCCACAAGTAGTTTTTTACTACTTACATATTTTCATAACTGTATAAAAAATAGGATCAAACTCTTATGACCAAACTCTTATTTATAGAGATTTTTGTTCGTTTCAAGCTTGACTTGCTAATTCAATTTAATTTTTTTCCGTTTTAAGGTTCATTTATCCATTTATACTAGCAATTTTTATATGTTTTTTTTTTTGCTATGATTGTTTATTTAATTTCTGTTCGTTTTAGGTTGCATTCATACTTCAAAAAGTAGAAAGGCCCCTATTGATCCCACCCCTCACCCCTGCTGCCACCTACAACTTTTTTTAACACCAAATATGGGCATAGAGTCCCTAGGGAGAACACGTGGTTAATGGGGTCAATGACCTAAATTTCCAAGGGTGTTGTTGTTTTGGGCAAGTGCATGCTCGAGGCGAATGTTATGAGTTTCCAGGAATTTGGAACACCTGTGCTGTCGACCTCAATTCCCCTATCGTGAATCAATAATTACCCTTAAAAACAACAAATTAATTCTCCTTTCTTGACAGATCAATCAACCAATGACATCATCTGTCAGACCTTAAAAATTTTCGCCTAGAAACGATTCTCCAGGAATAGATCCAAGTCATTAATGTCTTTGCCTCGGGAACAGTTCTACTGGTCGAACTCCAAAAGATATTAATAACCAAACGCCATGGAAACAATTTTCAAAGAAACATCTTAGCGATGAATTGTTTTAGCGTGGGAATCAGGTTTCTTAGTAATTTGAAATGTGTCAGCGCAGAGATACCAAAAACAAAAGGAACACGCTGAAATTACGTTTAGAGATTATTTGGGCGAAACCGTTTTAGATATCTTATGGAATTATTTCGGCGAAACAGTTAGAGACATTTTAAAGATGATTTTAGAAGATGATTTTAGAAGAGGTTTTGAGTGTGGTCGTTATAATACACAAGTTGTTTTTAACAGCGTCGTGAGGTCCTCTACCCCAACCCCAAAGGGTTCCGATCCCCCTACCCCAACCCCGAAGGAAGCCACCGGTCCTCAAAGGTTCTCCGGATTCCCAAAGGGCCCCCCGGCGCCCCAAAGGCTCCTGAGCCACCATTTTAATACTTTTTTAAGGCTTTATTATATCTTTTCAGAACAAATTATTATTTTAGGGAATTATTTCGGCGAAACAGTTAGAGACATTTTAAAAGATGATTTTTGAAAAGATTTTAGAAGGGAATTTGAGGGTGAAACTCTGTGGTCGTTATAATATACAAGTTCCATTTGAACAGTGTCGTGAGGTCCTCTACCCCAACCCCAAAGGGTTCCGATCCCCCCACCCCAACCCCGAAGGAAGTGCCCCGTCCACAAAGGTCCCCCCAAGCACCCCAACGACCACCCCGCCCTCAAGGGTCCCACAGACCCGCAAAGGCTCTCCCCTAGCCCCGTCTTTCATTGATGTGTGTTGTCTGAAACTTATGATTTGGGATATGTAAATTACTATTTCGGACTTTTTTTTAGCTAGATTTCTTAGTCTTTCGTTGGTGTGTGTTGTCTGAAACCTATGATTTGGGATGGGTGGATTGCAATTTTTGACTTTTCTGAGCTGGATTTCTGAGCCGTTCATAGGTATGTGCTGTCAGAAAATTATGATTTGGGATGTGTAGTTTGCAAGTTGGACTTTTCAGAGCTATGATTCTTAGTCCCTCATAGGTGTTTGTTGTCTGAAGCCTATAGTTTGGGATGAGTAGTTTCTTATTTCAGGCTTTTCATAGCCAGATTTCTTTTGGACTTTTCTGAGCTGGATTTCTGAGCCTTTCGTAGGTGTGTGTTGACTGAAACCTATGATTTGGGATATGTACTTTGCTATTTTTGACTTTTCTGAGATAGGTTTCTTAGCCTTTCATAGGTATGTGTTGTCAGAAAAATATGATTTGGGATGTGTAGTTTGCTATTTCAGGCTTTTCTGAGCTAACGTTTCTTAGTATTTCGTAGGTGAATGTTGTCTGAAACCAATAGTTTGGGATGAGTAGTTTGCTATTTTTGACTTTTCTGAGCTAGGTTTCTTAGTCTTTCGTTGGTGTGTGTTGACTGAAACCTATGATTTGGGATATGTAGTTTGCTATTTTTGACTTTTCTGAGCTGGATTTATTAGCCTTTCATAGGTGAGTGTTGACTGAAACCTATGATTAAGATGAGTGGTTTGCTATTTTTGTCTTTTCTGAGCTAGATTTCTTAGCCTTTCAAAGGTATGTGTTGTCAGAAAATTAAGATTTGGGATGTGTAGTTTGCTATTTTGACTTTTCAGAGCTATGATTCTTAGTCCATCATAGGTGTTTGTTGTCTGAAACTTCTTGTTTGGGATGAGTAGTTTGCTATTTCAGGGTTTTCTAAGCTAAGTTTTCTTAGACTTTCAAAGACGGATAATGTTCGAAAGCTATTATTTGGAATACTTAATTTTATATTTCTAGGCTTTTGGAGCTATATTTCTTAGTCTATCATTGGTGCGTGATGCCTCAAATCTATTGGTTGAGATAGGGGGGTTACTACTTTTGACTCTTATGAGTTGGAATTCTTAGCCATTCATAGGTGTTTGTTGTCTGAAACCTATAGTTTGGGATGACTAGTTTGCTATTTTTGACTTTTCTGAGCTAGGTTTCTTAGCCGTTCATAGGTGAGTGTTGTCTGAAACCTATGATTTGGGATATGTAAATTACTCTTTCGGGCTTTTCTGAGTTGGATTTCTTAGTCTTTCATAGGCATGTGGTGTCTGAAACCTATGATTTGGAATGTGTGGGTTGCTATTTTTTTACTTTTCTGAGCTGGATTTCTTAGCCGTTCATAGGTGAGTGCTGTCTGAAACTTATGATTTGGGATGGTTAATTTGCTATTTCCGGCTTTTATTAGCTAGGTTTCTTTGCCTTTCATAGGTGTGTGTTGTCAGAAAATTATGATTTGGGATGTGTAGTTTGCTATTTGGACTTTTCAGAGCTAAGATTCTTAGTCCATCATAGGTGTTTGTTGTCTGAAACCAATAGTTTGGGATGAGTAGTTTGCTATTTCAGGCTTTTCTGAGCTATATTTCTTAGCCTTTCATTGGTGTGTGCCTTTAGAAACTTATGATTTGAGATATGTAAAGTTTTATTTTGGTCTGTTCTGAGTTGGATCCTTGTAAAATTGTTTGTAGAAGATGAGTAAAGTTATTCTATTATTGTGATTATTGTCCATGACGATACAAAGTTTAAATTTAATTTTAAATTTTCTTAAATTCAATTCTGAACTTTATCATAGACATAAAAAAAAATTAAAGTTCTGTTCCAAATATTTTCCCGGAAGAAGAAAAGTTCAACTTCGATTCTGAATTTTCTCAATGAAAATGAAATAAGTTATTGATCAAATCTATTTTCCCAAAATAATATAAAAATTTCCACTTCAGTTCAGATTCTTTTCTCAAAGAGATGAAGAAATTTAAAGTTCTGTTCCAAATTTTTCATAGAAGATAGGAAAAGTTATACTTTGATCGTGAATATTCGAGTTCTATTCTGAATTTTACCAAAGAACACAATTCAATTCTAATTTCCACAATAAAAAATTTAAAGTTCAATTCTAAATTTTTCGGTGGAAGATAGAAAAAGTAATACCATACGTGTGAATATTTTCCCGGAAGATAAAAAAGTTCTAGTTCAATTTAAAATTTTCTCAACGAAGTGAAGAAGAATTCAAGTTCTCTTCTGAATTTTACCAAAGAACACAATTCAATTCTAATTTCACCAGAGAAAATAAAAATCTTCCAATTCAGTTACTTATTTCACAAAGACATAAAGAAATTTAAAGTTCAATTCTAAATTTTTCTGTTGAAGATAGAAAAAGTAATACCATACTTGTGAATATTTTCATGGAAGATAAAAAGTTCTAGTTCAATTTAAAATTTTCTCAACGAAGTGAAGGAGAGTTCAAGTTCTCTTCTGAATTTTCTCAATGAAAAAGAAATTAGTCATTGATCATTTCTGTTTTTCCAAATAATATAAAAATTTTCCACTTTAGTTCAGATCTGGCTCGAAGAGATGAAAAATTTTAAATACTGTTCCAAATTTTTCACTGAAGATAAGAAAGTTCAAGTTCTCTTCGGAATTTTACCAAAGAACACAATTCAATTCTAATTTCTCCAGAGAAAAGAAAAATCTTCCACTTCAGTTCTTTATTTCACAAAGACATAAAGAAATTTCAAGTTCAATTCTGAATTTTTCGATGAAAGATAGAAAAAGTATTATCATACTTGTGAATATTTTCCCGGAAGATAAAAAGTTCTAGTTCAATTTAAAATTTTCTCAACAAAGTGAAGAAAAGTTCAAGTTCTCTTCTAAACTTTACCAAAGAACACACATCAATTCTAATTTCTCCAGAGAAAACAAAAATGTCCCGCCTCAGTTCTTTATTTCACAAAGACATAAAGGAATTTAAAGTTCAATTCTAATTTTTCGGTGGAAGATAGAAAAAGTAATACCATACTTGTGAATATTTTCACGGAAGATAAAAAGTTCTAGTTCAATTTAAAATTTTCTCAAAGAAGTCAAGGAAAGTTCAAGTTCTCTTCTGAACTTTACCAAAGAACACACTTCAATTCTAATTTTCCAGAGAAAACAAAAATCTTCCACTTCAGTTCTTTATTTCACAAAGACAAAAAGAAATTTAAAGTTAAATTCTAAATTTTTCGGTGGGACATAGAAAAATTAATACCATACTTGTGATTATTTTCACGGAAGATAAAAAGTTCTAGTTCAATTTAAAATTTTCTCAATGAAGTGAAGAAAAGTTCAAGTTCTCTACTGAATTTTACCAAAGAACACAATTCAATTCTAATTTCTACAGAGAAAATAAAACCTTCCACTTCAGTTCTTTATTTCACAAAAGACATAAAGAAATTTAAAGTTCAATTCTAAATTTTTCGGTGGAAGATAGAAAAAGTAATACCATAATTGTGAATATTTTCCCGGAAGATAAAAAGTTCTAGTTCAATTTAAAATTTTCTCAAATAAGTGAAAAAATGTTCAAGTTCTCTTCTGAACTTTACCAAAGAACACACTTCAATTCTAATTTCTCCAGAGAAAAAAAAAATCTTCCACTTCAGTTTTAAGTTCCCCAAAGAAATAAAGAAATTTAAAGTTCTATTCTAAATTTATAGATGGAAGATAGAAAAAGTAATACTATGACTGTGATTGTTTTCCATGAAGATCAAAAGTTTCACTATATTTATAATTTTTCTTAAATTCAGTTCTGATTTTTCTCAAAGAGATGAAAAATTTAAAGTTCTGTTCCAAATTTTTCATAGAAGATAGAAAAGTTATACATTGATTGTGAATATTCAACATGAAGATAAGGAACTCCAGTTTAATTCTGAGTTTTCTCGAAGAAGTGCAAATTGTTCAAGTTCTCTTCTGAATTTTCTTAAAGAAGAGAAAAAAGTTAACTCAATTCTGTATTTTACCAATTAAAATGAAAAAACCTTCCACTTCAGTTCTTAATTTTGCAAAGACATAAAAAATTTAAAGTTCAGTTCTAAATTTTTCTGTAGAAGATAGGAAAAGTTATACTATGATTGTGATTATTTTCCAGTGAAGATAAAAAGTTTCACTTTAATTCTAATTTTCTTAAGTTCACTACCAATTTTTTGCAAAGAGATGAAAAATTTAAAGTTCTGTTCCCAATTTTTCATAGAAGATAGAAAAAGTTCTACATTGATTCTAATATTCGACATGAAGATAAGCAGCATCACTTTAATTCTGAGTTTTCTCGAAGAAATGCAAAATGTTCAAGTTCTCTTCTGAATTTTCTTAAAGAAGTGAAAAAAGTTAGCTCAATTCTGAATTTTACCAATGAAAATGAAAAAAGCTTCCACTTCAGTTCATAATTCCTCAAAGATATAAAAAATTCAAAGTTCTCTTCTAATTTTTCCAAGAAAATAAAAAGGCTCCACTACAGTTCTGTTTTTTTTCTCAAAGAGATGAAAAATTTAATGTTCTTTTCTATTTTTAAATTAAATTTTAGCTCCTTTGTCTTATGGATTTACCCATCAAATTTTTAAATTAGAAAATGAGTGACTCATTCTATTATTAAAGACAATCGTTCAAACTCGTTCATCTAACCTTCAAAACAATAGGTTAGGTTAGGTATAAATAAATATTAATAAATAAATAGAAACATTTCTACATGTTTAAGTTAGGTTAGGTTAGTTTAACTTATCATGAGTGCTCATGATAAGTTAACCTAACCTTTTCCAGCGAGTACGGTTAGGTTAGGTTAGACTAGATTATGTTAGGTTAGATTAGGTTAGGTTAGGTTAGCCTACGTACGCTTCACTTAGGTTAGGTGAGAGACATGCAAAAAGTTAGGTGTATGATTAGGTTAGGTTAGGTTAGATTAAGTTAGGTTAGGTTAAGTTAGGTTAGGCTAGGTTAGCCTACGTACGCGCGCGTCAAAACTAAAACAGAATAGTATCCAAAAAGGTTAAAACACTATCATACATATTAAATTAGCAAAAGAAAGCATCGTCAATTTATCATAATTTAAAAAAAAAATCAATAAAAGTTGTAAAATATGAACATACAAACAAGGGCCTTTTCTTGTCAAAAATTGAAACAAACAAAACTAATGCACAAAAACGCGTCATTAAAAACATAAAAAGGAGAATAAAGGTGAACATAAAACTAATTAAAAGCAGTAAATTAGAAGGGTATTTTGGTCATTTTCCCTATAATCTAGCCAGGCACGGGCTAGGCTAAGGTTTGGCTTAGTGTCTTTCGAGCCGTCCTGGCCGAGTGATTAGCACTCCGAATTTGAAATCCTAATGTCAGGGGTTCAAGTCCCGGTGTTGCTGGTTATTTGACTTGAAACGGGGGTCAATGGTGTGACTCTGTAAGCTCAGCCAGAGTTGACCCATCTCTAAATGGGAATCCGGAGAAATCCGGGCCAAAAAATAAGAAAAGCTGTATGATTTACCCCACAGCCACGTATTACACTACCGGCTAAAGGCATCAAATCTGGAGTTCGATACCTGTGAAACGCAAACCATTGATGAGCAAGCAAATAAGCTTCTTTTAGTGTCTTCTGGGGAAAATATTTTCCGTGGTATAGTTTTGTGTTGTATATTTTGAAAAGACATAGGCACAATTTATCTCTCGGATAGTAGTTATAGGCAACTGTTTTATTTGTAGCCAAAACTCAATGTCTTGCATTCACCTAATTGTATTTATTATTTTGTGTAGATATGAGTAGTGAGGGGGCAATGCTCCGGCCCCAGGCCTATACCTTCAAATCCCAGTACCGGCACTTTTTTTTAGGTACTGGATGTTTAGTAGAGTTTCTTCAGGGTAGTTTTTTATCCCTCTACGGTTCGTATCTGAGATCATCCTATTCTTGATTTTGTTTTGAAGTTTCTTCTTTGTATGTGTCAGAAATGTCTATTTCACCCCCTGAGTGATATAGAATTTCATCTGATGGTGAATTCCTTATGGTACTTCTAGCGGGAGTCGTAAAAAATTTGAATCCGAATATGATTTTTTCTGGTTCACCGCGGTAGTTTTTTTCGAATTCATATGTAGTTCTATTAACTCTTGTCCCTTTTCTGACCCTGTTTAAATCTTCTGTCTATCCGCCATTATTTCAACATTCAACAATCAAGTATTATTTCAACTCAGATGAAAATTCCTTTTCGACTGGTCCAATTAGCTTCCAGTTTTATCACGTGATAAATTGTTACCTCTCAATTAGCCGATTATTTTCGCCCACTAATTAGTTGCGCGATATATTGATTCGGAAAATATTATTATATTCCAACCAGGCGATGCCCAATCAGTTTTCCATAATTTTTCCGTTTGTTACATTTTTTTCGCACTTTATTATATACTCACAATAGGCTACTGTATACGCTCAATTAAACGTCTCTCATGAAAACGCCGACTCTTTTACTATCAGTGTTACAGATAGGTCCTTTAATTGCTGCTACCAGTATTGGAGGATGAGATGAGGGTAACCTTTGCCACGGAAAAATACCCCAGGTGGCACTTTGGTCCTGAGATCAAGAAACTCAAGACATAAAGGATAATCTTCTTAATTGAAAGATGTGATCTTCCAATCACTAAAAAAAACTTGACATTCTTTGATGTAAATTTAGTTAAGACGGGTTATTTAGGTAAGGCGAACACGAACAATATGTAATTTCCAAAAGACAATTCATAAAAGTAGGATGCGCAGCTTTATTGACCTCTGGTGGCTTCGTGCTACAGCGAGTTTGTAGCAGTTGTAGTATTTACTACTTCTACTATGATGACGTGACTTGTAGAAGAAGGCAACTTATACAAACAGAAAAAAAAATAATCTAATATTACTATTGTTATGCTAATTACAGCTACTTAGATTTTGGATGCCGTAAAGTTAAGAACTTCAATTCTTCAAGTCCAAGTTCAAGTAACCATATTCAATGTTGAGAAAGAGAACATAACGGGTTTTTTATGTCTGTTCTAGCAAATATGGAACAATATGCATCCGAAACCTCTCAGGGGAGCGTCACAAGTAGCTGTTATCAGAAGTTCTACATTTGGGTCTAAGTATACTACTAATATATCAGAACGGAATGGGATTTTAATGTATCCAAAAGCTGCACCTCACTCTATTGACCCCATAAATTGTAAATTTTTACCCAAAAGATTATATAAAGTTAACTTGTAAAAAAAATTAAGTTCTGCCATCTGAAAGAGCTGGCATCTCCTTGATTCTTTGCAAATTCATAGCATTGAACATTTTCCAAATTTTTCAACCACAAACAAAAATTTTTACACTATTTCGTGTGAAATGGCATTTATCTTGATTTAACTTAAAACCACTGCTTTGGAACGTATCGAAAATTGCTGTTAAACTCCACAAATGACCTTTTTTATATTTTACTGAAAAATTAGTACCATACCAAGCATCCAGGGCCGTATTCAGGATTTTTGTTCAGGGGGGGTTTTACTAATTTTTGAATTTTTTTTTGGGGGGGGGGTACTAATTTTTGACTCAGTTTTCGACTAATTTTACTGATTTTTACCTAGGTTTTACTAATTTTCGACTTATTTACGAGTCGGTCAAAAATTTCGAAGGGGAGGGGTTCAAACCGGGTAACCCCCCCCCCTGGATACGGCCTTGCAAGCATCTGCTGTGAACTTTAGTTGGTTAAAAACGCAATTCATCCTCTTTCGAAACATAGCTTCTCTTTAAAACTACCCAAAGTTAGTTGCATCATTTTTGTATGGTCAATTTCGAGTATTCAAAGTACAAAACCCTCAGTGTTGCTAATTACCGCTTTTCTGTGTATAGGCACAAATCACGCCGAGCTTGATAAAATTAACATAAAAGGATTCAGCCCAAAACAGAGTGGGTTGAATGCGCTCTTCAAACTTTCAAATTCACTCATAGCAAGAGAAGAGCTGTACATAAGAAAACCCAATACCCTACTTGGGAACGACGGAATCTCCAGAGTATTTTCAAAATGTAAGGGGAGGGGGATTTTAGTGCATGTTTTTCTTATTATAGAGTAGGCTACAATGTCTTGTTTTAGTGCCTATTACAAACTCTTTTACTGATTTGTTTACTTAATACCCTTTGCGAATACACTTATACGTTTACACTAATACACTAAAACACTTAATACTTTTATCATTGCCCTTTGCTAATAAACTTTTCTCTTTTCAATTTTGATCGTCTGCATTGAAAAGGGAAATATTGATAAACCAACCATGGCATTCATTCCAGAGTTTCCAATACCTACCGTAAAAAATATCGTGGAAGCACACCCCAATTTAATTGATGCAGGAAGATGCATAAAAACTCTACACCCTTTGAAGCTAATAAAATCACATTTTGCAATGTCGTTCGTCAGCCATCAAACAGGTCTTGGTAACGAACTGTAAGTAAGGAGTTACGCGGCTCAATGGTAACCGAAACTCTAGAAAACGGTTTTTTTTTATACCAATAGATACATCAAAAGAATCAGATTTTAAATGCTGATTTCAAATATATAACTTTAATCAAGTTTAGTCCTACCCATCAAATTCAGCGTACCAGAGAACCCTGCTGTAGAGGTTTCAAGCTCCTATCTACAAAAATGAGGAATTTTGCATTTTTTGCCAGAAGAAAGATCACGGATGCCTGTTGATTTGTTTTTTTTTGTTTTCTTTTTTTTTTTTTTTTCTTCCCAGGATTGATCGTATCGACCCAGTGGTCCTAGAATATTGTGAAAGGACTCATTGGAACGGAAATTAAGGGTTCTAGTCCCTTTTTAAGTGACCAAAAAAATTGAGGCCAACTAGGCCCCCTTCCAAGCTTATTTGTTCCCCAAAGTCACCTGATCATAATTTTGAGATAGTCATTCTGTTCAGTATAGTTGAAAATATGATAACTATGTCCTTTAGGATGACTTAATCCCCCGAAGTCCCCGGGGGGGAGGGATGAAAGTTATGAACTTTACCCAATGTTAACATATAGTATTGGTTATTGGAAAGTATACAGACGTTTTCAGGGGAAATTTTTTCTGGTAGTAGAGGTGTGGGTTGGTCGGGGGTTATCTGTGAGGATGTCTCCATGAAGGAGGTTTTCATGGGGGAAGGGACATTGCTATGAAGGGCGCGCTGGATTTCCCAGCATTATTTAAAAAAAGATCAGAAATTAAATATAAAAAAAACGTTTTAAATATAAAATATAAAGTTTTCCTACTGAAAATAATGAGCAACATCTAAACTTAAAACAACCAGAAAAAATTATGTATATGATTGGGTTCATCCCCTAGTCAATACCTTGCTCTTTAAGCCAAAGATTTTTTAGTATTTTCATAAGAGCTATTTATTCTAAATTACGGCTTTTGTGATTAATGGGTCATTTTTAAAGAAATGAAACAAAATTCGAACTTCAGCTTAAAGAGCGAGGTATTGACTAGGAGGCAAGCTCCTAATATACGTATTAAAAATATATGAACATAGAAGTTCCTTACGTAAGTTAATTCGTAAGTTACGTATATTTAATACTAATAAAAACGTTCGTAAATAAAATTAAACAAGTGTCGAGAAAGCCATTTAACCAAATAAAAGTAAAATTAATATGCAAATTTTGTTTTAATTATTCATGTACGGTGAACCAAAATCAAAACCGGCATTAATTCAAAAACGTTCAAAAATAAAATTTAAAAAAAAAAGTTTTTTTTAACTGAAAGTAAGGAACGACGTTAAAACTTAAAACGAACAGAAATTATTCCGTATATGAAAGGGGCTGTCCTCTCCTCAACGCCTCGCTCTTTACGCTAAAGTTTGACTTTCTCACACCTCTATTTTTTTAAACAATAAAAAACAATTTAAACAATTGGCACACTAGGAGGGCGGGGGTTTATTATCCGGTTGGGGTATTTTTCTAGGGGGAGGGGGATATTCCTACGGGGGGAGGGGTATTTTCTATGGGGGTTATTTTCCAGTGGGTGTTTTCCACGGTTTTTTTCCGAGGCGGTGAGGGGGTATTTTGGGGGGTATTTCCAACGGGGGGGGTATTTTCCCCGGGGGGGGGGGTATTCTCCACGGGGTTTATTTTTCGGGGGTATTTTCCAGGGGGGATTTTCCGTAGGGGGGATTTTCCGGGGGGGGGGTATTTTTCGGGGGTATTTTCCGCGGGGAGTATTTTCCAGGGGGAGAGTTAAATGCCTAGAGCCCCTCATGCATTGCCTTCCATGAAAAAATTCCTTCCCAGCGTAAAATCCCTCCATGTAAATTTCTTCCCACAGAAAATATCCCCTCCCCCAGGAAAATTCCCCCCAGATAAATCTATTGTAGCTCAAAAGTACCCCTGGAAAATTGTTCCGGCTAAAAATATTTTCTTGGCCCAATTTTATTGGAAAAGACTTTAGTTTCTGATTAATTTCTATTTTGTAAACCATGCCAGAAATCCTCTCTCCATGGAAAATTCTTCTCGCAAATACCCCCCGCTACCTAGTAGAAAGGTATTACCACAAAAAATTTCCTCTTGGGAATTTATCCTGCGGAAAACTCCCCCATGGAGAATTTCTCCCGTGAGAAATCTCCCACTTACGTAAGGATACTTTAGACACTTCCAGCCCGATAAATATTTCCCCTGGACAATTCCTCTTAGTATCTCCATATGTAAAATTGGGTCGACAAAGAGAAAGTAAGACAAATAAAAATAATTTTGAATAGGAATCTTGACAAATTCCCCCAGTGTAAAATTTCCCTTGGTAAGCTCACTCCCCAGAAGCCTCCCTCCCCAAGGAAAATTTTTCCCGTAAAAAATCCAGCCAGCATAAAATTCTCGCCCTCCCCGGAAAATGTCCTAATAAGAAACACTATACGTAAAAACAAAGGGCAAATTTCTGACTTACAAACCTCTCCCCAAAGGCTGTGGATTGATCCCATCTGATTGAATCAATGGAAACCATCTGATGGTTTGATTTTCATTAAGATTTCCTGACTTTTAGAGGGTGTTTCTGCCCTTTTTTGAAAATTAGGCATATTTTCTCAGGCTCGTAGCTTTTGACGTGTAACATTAAACTTAATGAATCTTATATATGTGTAATCAAAATAATAGGCCGATTCTTTTGATATATCTATTGATGTCAAAATCCTGTTTTATATTTTAGGTTACTATTGAGCCACATCGCTCCTTACTCACAGTTCGTTACCACGAACTGTTTGATTCTGTCCATTGATCCAATTTGCTATGTTTAATCATTAATTTCTCTGGTCTGCTCTTGGCCCTTGTCATTCATGTTTTGTAACGGTATATTTTCTTGTTTTTAACTTTCTTTTTTGACTCGTCTTACTTCTTGCTACCGCTTATATTTCAACCATACATTGCTTTGTTCTTTATTTTAGTCCATCATTACTTCAGATATTATTTCAGTTTCTTTTGCATCAGCTGCTTGGATTAGCCTTGTCGCATTTGATGGTCTAGATCAGGGCTTCTTAGATTTTTCTTCATTCACGACCCCTTTTATGATTCCTAGTTTCCTGGCGACCCCATATAAGTGTAAAACAAAAAGATAATATTTTTTGATTATTTATTTATTATGTAATAATACACATGTGCATATGAACATATGCACATATTCAACCCATTGAGACTAATCCTAATCTTACTAATTGAGACTCTTCCACTAATCCAAATTTAAAACTTGTAAGAGTCTGAGCATCACTCTGAGGAATCACCAAATCAATTGGGAATCACCTAAAAAAAATTGGTAAATGTTAACTTGACTGGTCAATTTTTATCTCCTTTGATTCAGGCGTTGCACAGGTTTTGTCATTCCTGGAAGTATTAAATTAAAAAAACAAGTTTTTTTAAACTGAAAGTAAGGAGCGACATTAAAACTTAAAACGAACAGAAATTATTCCGTATATGAAACGGACTGTCCCCTCCTCAAAGCCTCGCTCTTTACGCGAAAGTTTTTTATTGTTTTAAAAAATAAATTTTTGAGACCGAGTCAAACTTTAGCTTAAAGAGCGAGGCGTTGAGGAGGGGACAGTCCCTTTCATATACGGAATAATTTCTGTTCGTTTTAAGTTTTAATGTCGCTCCTTACTTTCAGTTTAAAAAACTTGTTTTTTTATATTTACGTTCAAAATCGTAAATTTTTGAAAGTTTTTGAATAAATACAGGTTTTGATCTTGGCTCACCGTACATGAATAATTAAAACAAAATTTTCATATTAATTTACTTTTATTTATTTAAATGGCTTTCTCGAAACTTGTTTAATTTTATTTACGAACGTTTTTATTAGTAATAAGTATACGTAACTTACGAATTAACTTACGTAATGAACTTCTATATTCATATATTTTTAATTTGTTCATTAGGGGGTTCACCCCCAAGTCAATACCTTGATCTTTAAGCGAAATTTAGAATTTTTTTCCCATTCTTTAAAAACTACCGATTAATCACAAAGGCCGTTCATTATAATAAATAGATCTAATTAAATTAATAAAAAAATCTCTGTC
This sequence comes from Artemia sp. Qi Xiang Cuo, assembly GCF_049724085.1. NCBI lineage: Eukaryota > Metazoa > Arthropoda > Branchiopoda > Anostraca > Artemiidae > Artemia > Artemia sp. Qi Xiang Cuo. The sequence goes on from NC_142812.1 coordinate 54,615,726, forward strand.
TTAAAGAGCGAGATATTGACTAGGGGGTGAACCCAATCATATATGTAATATTTTCTGTTCGTTTGAAGTTTCGATGTTGCTGCTATTGCAGTTGAAAAACTTGTTTTTTTATATTTAATTTCTGATCTTTTTTTAAATAGTGCTGGGAAGTCCGGCGTCCCCTTCATAGCAATGTCCCTTCCCCCATGAAAACGTCCTTCATGGAAAGATCCTCCCACATAACCCCCGACCCACCCCCACCCCCACTACCAGGAAAAATCTCCCCTGAAAACGTCCCCAAAAAATGCAAAATTCCACATTTTTGTAGATGGGAGTAGGGTGTATCTTTTGAATTCTACGGGACACATAGCAAATACTTCTACGGGACACATAGCAAATACCATGTTATTCTAACAGACATAGGAAATATCATGTTATTCTACGACTTTATGTTCCTTCCGGTTTTTCTGGTAGGTAATTCTATTCTAGAGGTCATTCTACGGGACACATAGCAAATACTTCTACGGGACACATAGCAAATACCATGTTATTCTAACAGACATAGGAAATATCATGTTATTCTACGACTTTATGTTCCTTCCGGTTTTTCTGGTAGGTAATTCTATTCTAGAGGTCGTTCTACGGGACACATAGCAAATACTTCTACGGGACACATAGCAAATACCATGTTATTCTAACAGACATAGGAAATATCATGTTATTCTACGACTTTATGTTCCTTCCGGTTTTTCTGGTAGGTAATTCTATTCTAGAGGTCATTCTACGGGACACATAGCAAATACTTCTACGGGACACATAGCAAATAGCATGTTATTCTAACAGACATAGGAAATATCATGTTATTCTACGACTTTATGTTCCTTCCGGTTTTTCTGGTAGGTAATTCTATTCTAGAGGTCATTCTACGGGACACATAGCAAATACTTCTACGGGACACATAGCAAATACCATGTTATTCTAACAGAAATAGGAAATATCATGTTATTCTACGACTTTATGTTCCTTCCGGTTTTTCTGGTAGGTAATTCTATTCTAGAGGTCATTCTACGGGACACATAGCAAATACTTCTACGGGACACATAGCAAATACCATGTTATTCTAACAGACATAGGAAATGTCATGTTATTCTACGACGCCCCCGTACCAAACAGGTATTTCTGGTAGGTAAAGATTTCTACAGGTCATTACACCTTTGCCAAGAGATTAAACCAGTATTGTCTATAACTTAATTTACGTAGGCTAAACTTCCGATGGTTAAGAAAGCGTAACAGGTAATTAAAGTATGAGAAATGGGATGCTATAATTAGAATGATTTTAAGTTGAAAAATTGTGACGTAAAAATAACTCAGTTATTTGCTTGCGTGTATAGGAATTCCCAAGTTATTTGCTTGCTTGTATTTTGTCTTAAAATAAGTAGTTTTTATATCTTTTAAAAGAGCTTTAAGGGGTTTGAGAGACTCAGTTCCCTAATTCCGTGTGATTTTTCTTTACTTGATGGTCATTAAAAACGAAATTTTTGTGTTAAATAAGTAGTTTTTGTATATTTTAAAAGAGCTTTAAGGGGTTTGAGAGACTCAGTTGCCTAATTCCGTGTGGTTTTCCTTTACTTGGTTGTCATTAAAAACAAAATTTTTGTGTTAAATAAGTAGTTTTTGTATCTTTTAAAAGAGCTTTACGGGGATTGAGAGACTCAGTTGCCTAATTACTAGTGATTTTTCTTTAATATATGTTCAATATAATAGCTAGTTAATTTTTTTATATGGCTAGTTTTTATATGTTATAATAGATTTACAGGGTTTGAGAGACTCAGTTGCCTAATTCCGTGTGATTTTTCTTTACTTGATGGTCATTAAAAACGAAATTTTTGTGTTAAATAAGTAGTTTATGTATCTATTAAAAGAGCTTTACGGGGATTGAGAGACTCAGTTGCCGGATTCCATGTGATTTTTATTTACTTGGTGGTCATTTGTTGTATCTTTTAAAAGAGCTTTACAGGGATTGAGAGACTCAGTTGCCTAAGTCAGTGTGATTTTTCTTAACTTGGTGGTCATTAAAAACGAAATTTTTGTGTTAAATAAGTAGTTTTTGTATCTTTTAAAAGAGCTTTAAGGGGTTTGAGAGACTCAGTTGCCTGATTCCGTTGTTTGGTTGTGGTTTACCTTGTCACAGTTACATTTTCTTGATTTTTCAAAGTTCATTTTGAATTTCTTTCGTTGAAATGCAAGAGTTGGAATATTTCAGTAGTGTTTGGTTGTGGTTTACCATGTCACAGTTACATTTTCTTGATTTTTCAAAGTTCATTTTGAATTTCTTTCGCTGAAATGCAAGAGTTGGAATATTTCAGTAGTGTTTGGTTGTGGTTTACCTTGTCAGAGTTACATTTTCTTGATTTTTCAAAGTTCATTTTGAATTTCTTTAGTTGAAATGACAGAGTTTTTCTTTTTGAGTAGTGTTTGGTTGTGGTTTACCTTGTCACAGTTACATTTTCTTGATTTTTCAAAGTTCATTTTGAATTTCTTTCGCTGAAATGCAAGAGTTGGAATATTTCAGTAGTGTTTGGTTGTGGTTTACCTTGTCACAGTTACATTTTCTTGATTTTTCAAAGTTCATTTTGAATTTCTTTCGTTGAAATGCAAGAGTTGGAATATTTCAGTAGTGTTTGGTTGTGGTTTACCTTGTCACAGTTACATTTTCTTGATTTTTCAAAGTTCATTTTGAATTTCTTTCATTGAAATGCAAGAGTTGGAATATTTCAGTAGTGTTTGGTTGTGGTTTACCTTGTCACAGTTACATTTTCTTGATTTTTCAAAGTTCATTTTGAATTTCTTTCGTTGAAATGCAAGAGTTGGAATATTTCAGTAGTGTTTGGCTGTGGTTTACCTTGTCACAGTTACATTTTTTTGAGTTTTCAAATTACATTTTGAATTTCTTTAGGTGAAATTCAAGAGTTTGAATATTTTAGTAGTGTTTTGTCGTGTTTTACCTTGTCACAGTTACATTTTCTTGATTTTTCAAAGTTCATTTTGAATTTCTTTCTTTGAAATGCAAGAGCTGGAATATTTCAGTAGTGTTTGGTTGTGTTTTACCTTGTCACAGTTACATTTTCTTGATTATTCAAATTTCATTTTGAATTTCTTTCGTTGAAATGCAAGAGTTGGAATATTTCAGTATTGTTTGGTTGTGGTTTATCTTGTCACAATTACATTTTCTTGATTTTTCAAAGTTCATTTTGAATTTCTTTCGTTAAATGCAAGAATTGGAATATTTCAGTAGTGTTTGGTTGTGGTTTACCTTGTCACAGTTACATTTTCTTGATTTTTCAAAGTTCATTTTGAATTTCTTTCGTTGAAATGCAAGAGTTGGAATATTTCAGTAGTGTTTGGTTGTGGTTTACCTTGTCACAGTTACATTTTCTTGATTTTTCAAAGTTCATTTTGAATTTCTTTCGCTGAAATGCAAGAGTTGGAATAGTTAAGTAGTGTTTGATGTTGGTTTACCTTCTCACATTTAAATTAACTTGATTTTCATATTTTCATATTGAATTTATTTATGTTTTATTAAAGTGTATTATTATATAATTAGTGTTTGTTTGTGGTTTACCTTGTAACAGTTACATTTTCTTTATTTTTCAAAGTTTATTTTGAATTTCTTTCGCTGAAATGCAAGAGTTGGAATATTTCAGTAGTGTTTGGTTGTGGTTTACCTTGTCACAGTTACATTTTCTTGATTTTTCAAAGTTCATTTTGAATTTCTTTCGTTGAAATGCAAGAGTTGGAATATTTCAGTAGTGTTTGGTTGTGGTTTACCTTGTCACAGTTACATTTTCTTGATTTTTCAAAGTTCATTTCGAATTTCTTTCGTTGAAATGCAAGATTTGGACTATTTTATTGATGTTTAGTTGTGGTTTACCTTGTCACAGTTACATTTTCCTGATTTTTCAAAGTTCATTTGTAATTTATTTCGTTCAATTTATAGATTTGTACTATTTAAGCAGTGTGTTTCATTGGTTTACATTTTCACAGTTACATTTTCTTGATTTTTCAAAGTTCATTTTGAATTTCTTTCGTTGAAATGCAAGAGTTGGAATATTTCAGTAGTGTTTGGTTATGGTTTACCTTGTCACAGTTACATTTTCTTGATTTTTCAAAGTTCATTTTGAATTTCTTTCGTTGAAATGCAAGAGTTGGAATATTTCAGTAGTGTTTGGTTGTGGTTTACCTTGTCACAGTTACATTTTCTTGATTTTTCAAAGTTCATTTTGAATTTCTTTCATTGAAATGCAAGAGTTGGAATATTTCAGTAGTGTTTGGTTGTGGTTTACCTTGTCACAGTTACATTTTCTTGATTTTTCAAAGTTCATTTTGAATTTCTTTCGTTGAAATGCAAGAGTTGGAATATTTCAGTAGTGTTTGGTTGTGGTTTACCTTGTCACAGTTACATTTTCTTGATTTTTCAAAGTTCATTTTGAATTTCTTTCGTTGAAATGCAAGAGTTGGAATATTTCAGTAGTGTTTGGTTGTGGTTTACCTTGTCACAGTTACATTTTCTTGATTTTTCAAAGTTCATTTTGAATTTCTTTCGTTGAAATGCAAGAGTTGGAATATTTCAGTAGTGTTTGGTTGTGGTTTACCTTGTCACAGTTACATTTTCTTGATTTTTCAAAGTTCATTTTGAATTTCTTTCGTTGAAATGCAAGAGTTGGAATATTTCAGTAGTGTTTGGTTGTGGTTTACCTTGTCACAGTTACATTTTCTTGATTTTTCAAAGTTCATTTTGAATTTCTTTCGTTGAAATGCAAGAGTTGGAATATTTCAGTAGTGTTTGGTTGTGGTTTACCTTGTCACAGTTACATTTTCTTGATTTTTCAAAGTTCATTTTGAATTTCTTTCATTGAAATGCAAGAGTTGGAATATTTCAGTAGTGTTTGGTTGTGGTTTACCTTGTCACAGTTACCTTTTCTTTATTTTTCAAAGGTATTTTAGACTTTATTTAAATGAAATGCACGAGTTGGACTATTTCAGTAGTGTTTGGTTGTGGTTTACCTTATCGCAGTTACATTTTCTTGATTTTTCAAAGTTCATTTTGAATTTCTTTCGTTGAAATGCAAGAGTTGAAATATTTCAATAGCGTTTGCTTATGTTTTACCATATCAAAGGTACATTTTCTTGATTTTTCAAAGTTCAATTTGAATTTATTTCGTTTAAATGCAAGAGTTGGAATATTTAAGTATTGTTTGCTGATGGTTTACATTTTAAGTGTTAGAGTTTGTTGATTTTTAAATGTTAATTTTGAATTTCTTTCGTTGAAATTCAAGAGTTGGAATATTTGAGTAGTGTTTGGTTGTGGTTTACCTTGTCACAGTTACATTTTCTTGATTTTTCAAAGTTCATTTTGAATTTCTTTCGTTGAAATGCAAGAGTTGGAATATTTCAGTAGTGTTTGGTTGTGGTTTACCTTGTCACAGTTACATTTTCTTGATTTTTCAAAGTTCATTTTGAATTTCTTTCGTTGAAATGCAAGAGTTGGAATATTTCAGTAGTGTTTGGTTGTGGTTTACCCTGTCACAGTTACATTTTTCTGATTTTTCAAAGTTCATTTTGAATTTTTTTCGTTGAGATGAAAGATTTGAAATATTTAAGTAGTGTTTGATTTTGGTATAACGTGTCACAGTTACATTATCTTGATTTTTCAAAGTTAATATAGTAATTATTTAGTTGAAATGCAAGAGTTGTAATATTTAAGAAGTCTTTTTTTGTTGTTTACCTTTTAAAAGTTAAATTTTAAATATTTTTCATAGTTCATTTTGATTTTCTTTATTTTTAATTAAATAGTTTTAATATTTCAGTAGTGTTTGGTTATGGTTTACCTAGTCAGAGTTACATTTTCTTGATTTTTCAAAGTTCATTTTGAATTTCTTTCGTTGAAATGCAAGAGGTGGAATATTTCAGTAGTGTTTGGCTGTGGTTTACCTTTTCACAGTTACATTTTCTCGATTTTTAAAAGTTCATTTTGAATCATTCAAGAAACGTGATTAAACACGTTTTTAAACTACATGCTGTTTGCATGCCTTTCCTTGGCACCTTTCCAAACGAGCGGGAATTCCCCGCTGGTTCCTACACATTGCAAAAAGTGAGCAGTACGAAAACTCCACGTTTTCAACCAGACTGGTTTTTAGACAACACACCCACAGAGATGACACACACACATAGAGACGAGACACGCACCGACACGACACACAAACAGAGTCATAGTGAGAGAGATATCCAAAAAGTTGGGTTGATCTAGGTTCACTTAGAGTGGCGCGCCACTTTAAGTGGCGCTGACAACTCAAGAAAATGTAACTGTGACAAGGTAAACCACAACCAAACACTACTGAAATATTCCAACTCTTGCATTTCAACGAAAGAAATTCAAAATGAACTTTGAAAAATCAAGAAAATGTAACTGTGACAAGGTAAACCACAACCAAACACTACTGAAATATTCCAACTCTTGCATTTCAACGAAAGAAATTCAAAATGAACTTTGAAAAATCAAGAAAATGTAACTGTGACAAGGTAAACCACAACCAAACACTACTGAAATATTCCAACTCTTGCATTTCAACGAAAGAAATTCAAAATGAACTTTGAAAAATCAAGAAAATGTAACTGTGACAAGGTAAACCACAACCAAACACTACTGAAATATTCCAACTCTTGCATTTCAACGAAAGAAATTCAAAATGAACTTTGAAAAATCAAGAAAATGTAACTGTGACAAGGTAAACCACAACCAAACACTACTGAAATATTCCAACTCTTGCATTTCAACGAAAGAAATTCAAAATGAACTTTGAAAAATCAAGAAAATGTAACTGTGACAAGGTAAACCACAACCAAACACTACTGAAATATTCCAACTCTTGCATTTCAACGAAAGAAATTCAAAATGAACTTTGAAAAATCAAGAAAATGTAACTGTGACAAGGTAAACCACAACCAAACACTACTGAAATATTCCAACTCTTGCATTTCAACGAAAGAAATTCAAAATGAACTTTGAAAAATCAAGAAAATGTAACTGTGACAAGGTAAACCACAACCAAACACTACTGAAATATTCCAACCCTTGCATTTCAGCGAAAGAAATTCAAAATGAACTTTGAAAAATCAAGAAAATGTAACTGTGACAAGGTAAACCATAACCGAACGCTACTGAAATATTCCAACTCTTGCATTTCAACGAAAGAAATTCAAAATGAACTTTGAAAAATCAAGAAAATGTAACTCTGACAAGGTAAACCACAACCAAACAACGGAATCAGGCAACTGATTCCACAACCAAACACTACTGAAATATTCCAACTCTTTGATTTCAACGAAATAAATTCAAAATGAACTTTGAAAAATCAAGAAAATGTAACTGTGACACTGAAATATTCCAACTCTTGCATTTCAGCGAAAGAAATTCAAAATGAACTTTGAAAAATCAAGAAAAGGTAACTGTGACAAGGTAAACCACAACCAAACACTACTGAAATATTCCAACTCTTGCATTTCAACGAAAGAAATTCAAAATGAACTTTGAAAAATCAAGAAAATGTAACTGTGACAAGGTAAACCACAACCAAACACTACTGAAATATTCCAACTCTTGCATTTCAGCGAAAGAAATTCAAAATGAACTTTGAAAAATCAAGAAAATGTAACTGTGACAAGGTAAACCACAACCAAACACTACTGAAATATTCCAACTCTTGCATTTCAGCGAAAGAAATTCAAAATGAACTTTGAAAAATCAAGAAAATGTAACTGTGACAAGGTAAACCACAACCAAACACTACTGAAATATTCCAACTCTTGCATTTCAACGAAAGAAATTCAAAATGAACTTTGAAAAATCAAGAAAATGTAACTGTGACAAGGTAAACCACAACCAAACACTACTGAAATATTCCAACTCTTGCATTTCAGCGAAAGAAATTCAAAATGAACTTTGAAAAATCAAGAAAATGTAACTGTGACAAGGTAAACCACAACCAAACACTACTGAAATATTCCAACTCTTGCATTTCAACGAAAGAAATTCAAAATGAACTTTGAAAAATCAAGAAAATGTAACTGTGACAAGGTAAACCACAACCAAACACTACTGAAATATTCCAACTCTTCCATTTCAATGAAAGAAATTCAAATTGAACTTTGAAAAATCAAGAAAATGTAACTGTGACAAGGTAAACAACAACCAAACACTAATGAAATATTCAAACAATTTCATTACAATTAAAGAAAATAAAAATCAAATTTGAAAAATCTAGAAAATGTAACTGTGACAAGGTAAACCACAACCAAACACTACTGAAATATTCCAACTCTTGCATTTCAACGAAAGAAATTCAAAATGAACTTTGAAAAATCAAGAAAATGTATCTCTGACAAGGTAAACCACAACCAAACACTACTGAAATATTCCAACTCTTGCATTTCAACGAAAGAAATTCAAAATGAACTTTGAAAAATCAAGAAAATGTAACTGTGACAAGGTAAACCACAACCAAACACTACTGAAATATTCCAACTCTTGCATTTCAACGAAAGAAATTCAAAATGAACTTTGAAAAATCAAGAAAATGTAACTGTGACAAGGTAAACCACAACCAAACACTACTGAAATATTCCAACTCTTGCATTTCAATGAAAGAAATTCAAAATGAACTTTGAAAAATCAAGAAAATGTAACTGTGACAAGGTAAACCACAACCAAACACTACTGAAATATTCCAACTCTTGCATTTCAACGAAAGAAATTCAAAATGAACTTTGAAAAATCAAGAAAATGTAACTGTGACAAGGTAAACCACAACCAAACACTACTGAAATATTCCAACTCTTGCATTTCAGCGAAAGAAATTCAAAATGAACTTTGAAAAATCAAGAAAATGTAACTGTGACAAGGTAAACCACAACCAAACACTACTGAAATATTCCAACCCTTGCATTTCAGCGAAAGAAATTCAAAATGAACTTTGAAAAATCAAGAAAATGTAACTGTGACAAGGTAAACCATAACCGAACACTACTGAAATATTCCAACTCTTGCATTTCAACGAAAGAAATTCAAAATGAACTTTGAAAAATCAAGAAAATGTAACTCTGACAAGGTAAACCACAACCAAACAACGGAATCAGGCAACTGAGTCTCTCAAACCCCTTAAAGCTCTTTTAAAAGATACAAAAACTACTTATTTAACACAAAAATTTCGTTTTTAATGACCATCAAGTAAAGCAAAATCACACGGAATTAGGCAACTGAGTCTCTCAAACCCTGTAAAGCTCTTTTAAAATATACAACAAATAACCACCATGTAAAGAAAAATCACATGGAATCCGGCAACTGAGTCTCTCAATCCCCGTAAAGCTCTTTTAAAAGATACAAAAACTACTTATTTAACACAAAAATTTCGTTTTTAATGACCATCAAGTAAAGAAAAATCACACGGAATTAGGCAACTGAGTCTCTCAATCCGTATAAAGCTCTTTTAAAAGATACAAAAACTACTTATTTAACACAAAAATTTCGTTTTTAATGACCATCAAGTAAATAAAAATCACACGGAATTAGGCAACTGAGTCTCTCAATCCCCGTAAAGATCTATTAAAATATAAAAAAACAAATAATAAAACACAAAAATTTCATTTTTAATTACCACCAAGTAAAGTAAAACCACACGGAATTAGGCAACCGAGTCTCTCAAACCCCTTAAAGCTCTTTTAAAAGATACAAAAACTACTTATTTAACACAAAAATTTCGTTTTTAATGACCATCAAGTAAAGAAAAATCACACGGAACTAGGCAACTGAGTCTCTCAAACCCCTTAAAGCTCTTTTAAAAGATATAAAAACTACTTATTTTTAACACAAAATACAAGCAAGCAAATAACATGGGAATTCCTATACACGCAAGCAAATAACTGAGTTATTTTTACGTCACAATTTTTCAAATTTTTCAATCATTTTCAAATTATAGCATCCCATTCCTCATACTTTAATTACCTGTTACGCTTTCTTAACCATCGGAAGTTTAACCAACGTAAATTAAGTTATAGACAATACTGGTTTAATCTCTTGGCAAAGGTGTAATGACCTGTAGAAATCTTTACCTACCAGAAATACCTGTTTGGTACGGGGGCGTCGTAGAATAACATGATATTTCCTATGTCTGTTAGAATAACATGGTATTTGCTATGTGTCCCGTAGAAGTATTTGCTATGTGTCCCGTAGAATGACCTCTAGAATAGAATTACCTACCAGAAAAACCGGAAGGAACATAAAGTCGTAGAATAACATGATATTTCCTATGTCTGTTAGAATAACATGGTATTTGCTATGTGTCCCGTAGAAGTATTTGCTATGTGTCCCGTAGAATGACCTCTAGAATAGAATTACCTACCAGAAAAACCGGAAGGAACATAAAGTCGTAGAATAACATGATATTTCCTATGTCTGTTAGAATAACATGGTATTTGCTATGTGTCCCGTAGAAGTATTTGCTATGTGTCCCGTAGAATCACCTCTAGAATAGAATTACCTACCAGAAAAACCGGAAGGAACATAAAGTCGTAGAATAACATGATATTTCCTATGTCTGTTAGAATAACATGGTATTTGCTATGTGTCCCGTAGAAGTATTTGCTATGTGTCCCGTAGAATGACCTCTAGAATAGAATTACCTACCAGAAAAACCGGAAGGAACATAAAGTCGTAGAATAACATGATATTTCCTATGTCTGTTAGAATAACATGGTATTTGCTATGTGTCCCGTAGAAGTATTTGCTATGTGTCCCGTAGAATGACCTCTAGAATAGAATTACCTACCAGAAAAACCGGAAGGAACATAAAGTCGTAGAATAACATGATATTTCCTATGTCTGTTAGAATAACATGGTATTTGCTATGTGTCCCGTAGAAGTATTTGCTATGTGTCCCGTAGAATTCAAAAGATACACCCTACTGATGGGAGCTTGAAACTTCTACAGTAGGGTTCTCTGATACGCTGAATATGATTGTGGGATTTTCATTAAGGTTCTATAACTTTTAGGGGGTCTTTCCTCCTTTTTTCGAAAATCAGCCAAATATTCTCAGGCGCCTAACTTTTGATGGGTAGAATGAAACTTGATGAAACTTATATATTTGATATCAGCATTAAAATCTGATTCTTTTGATGTATCTATTTGTATCAAAATACTGTTTTCTAGAGTTTCGGTTACCATTGAGCCGGGTCGCTCCTTACTTACAGTTCTTTACCACGAACTGTTTGACAAAAAATAAAAAATTTCATTTTTTTGTAGATAGTAGCTTGAAACTTTTACAATAGGGTTTTCTGAAACGCTGAATCTGATGGTGTGATTTTAATTAAAGTTCTATGACTTTTAAAGGGTGTTTCCCCCTCTTTTCGAAAATAAGGCAAATTTTCTCAGGCGCTTAACTTTTGATGGGTAAGACTAAAATTGATAAAACTTATATATTTGACATCAGCATAAAAATCTGATTCTTTTCATATATCTATTGGCATCAAAATGTTTTTTAGAGTTTCGGTTGCTATTGAGCCGGATCGCTCCTTACTTACAGTTTGTTACCACGAACTGTTTGATATGGGTTCATGGTTAAGGCTGTATTAAGGGGAGGGATTAAGAGATTCGATACTTCCCCTCCCTCCCAAAATGATTGTCCAAATCGTAAAAGCCTAAAAAAATATATAAGGCCACATTATGAAACGTTTTTAATGATATTTATCCAACCCCCTCCTGAAAAAAACCCGCCCCATACAGAAGTTCTGGATATAGCTGTTAATTATCATAAAAACGATTTTTAAGATCCTAGTGTGACCTGAAAAGTATTTTTTTATAATGACTCATCTTTACGAAGTCTTAACTGTTTCAGCTGACTAGAAGAAGTATCATATTCTGAGCTTCGAAATTTGGCTCTATTTTAGCAGTACGAGTTTGAAGTCGAGCCATTTAGGATAATCTTTTGTTCCGTAAGATAGCAATAAGGTAATGCGTTTCTATTGCATTTTTATGACAAAAATGTCAGACAAAAACTGGGGTTCTTAGAATTGTCTTTTTACCCTCCCCCCCCCCCCCAAAAAAAAGGAAAACTACAAAATAATAATATACGTAATATAAGTAATAATATAATAATATAAGTAATAATAAGTAATATGAGTAATAATAATAAGTAATAACATAAGATAATAATAATATACGTAATAATATAATTAATAAATATACGTAACTTACGAATTAACTTACGTAACGAACTTCTATATTCATATATTTTTAATTTGTTTATTAGGGGGTATGCCCACTAGTCAATACCTTGGTCTTTAAGCGAAAGTTCAAATTTTGTTCCAATTCTTTAGAAATGACCGATTAATCACAAAGGCAGTTAATTAGAATAAATAGCTCTTATGAAAGTACTAAAAATCTTTGGCTTAAAGAGCGAGGCATTGACTACGGGGTGAACCCAATTATAGATGTGATATTTTCTGTTCGTTTAAAGTTTCGATGTTGCTACTGTTGCAGTTGAAATACTTGTTTTTTATATTATTAAATAAAAAAAAACAAGTTTTTTAAACTGAAAGTAAGGAGCGACATTAAAGCTTAAAACGAACAGAAATTGTTCCGTATATGAAAGGGGCTGTCCCATCCTCAACGCCACGCTCTTTACGCTAAAGTTTTTTATTGTTATAAAAAACAAAGTTGTGAGACACAGTCAAACTTTTGCGTAAAGAGCGAGGCGTTGAGGAGGGGACAGCCCTTTCATATACGGAACAATTTCTGTTCGTTTTAAGTTTTAATGTCGCTCCTTACTTTCAGTTTAAAAAACTTGTTTTTTTTTATTTAATTTCTGATCGTTTTTTAGTTATTGCAGCTTTTATTTGCATAAAAATTTTACTTTTCTTTTACTAAATGGATGTCTTTACAAATTAACTTACGTAACTAACTTCTATATTCGTATATTTTTCTTCTGGCAAAAAATACAAAGTTGAAGATTTTTGAAGATATGAGCTTGAAACATATGTAATAGGGTTTTCTGATACGCTGAATCTGACGGTGTGATTTTCATTCAAATTCTTTCACTTGTAGGGGATGTTTCCCCCCTCTTTAAAAAATCGGGTAAATTTTCTCAGGCTCGTAGCCTTTGATGAGTAATACTAAACTTAATAATATTTATATATTTAGAATCAGCATTATAAACACATTCTTTTGATACATTTATTGACATCAAAATTCCGTTTTTAAAAGTTTCGATTACAATTGAGCCGTATCGCTTGTTTTTTTATTGTTTTTTTTTATTACGTATATGTTATTACGTATATGAGGGGGTTCTCCCCTTAGTCAATACCTCCCACTTTACGATAAAAGTTAAAAAAAAATTTGATACACAAGCCCCTGAATCACAATGGCCGTTTAATTAGAATAGATAGCTCTTTTTAAAACACTAAAAAAACTGTAGCTTAAAGAGTGTGGTATTGACTTGGGGGAGAACCCCCTCTTATACGTTATAATTTCTGTTCGTTTTAATTTCTAATATTCCTTCTTACATTTCAGTTGAAAAAACTTGTTTTTTTTATTTAATTTCTGATCGTTTTTTAAATAATGCTTTGAAATCCGGTGCCCCCTTCATAGAAATGTCCCTTACCTCAAAGAAACATCCTCCACGGAATATTCTCCAGAGTAACCCCCTCCTCTAGCCCCCCCCTCCAGAAAAAATCCTTCCTGAAAATGGTTGTATACTTCCCAATAACCAATAAATAATGCTGGCAAGTCCGGCGCCCCCTTCATGGCAATTTCCCTTCCCCCTTTAAAACTTCCATCATGAACAGATCCTCCAACATAACCCCCGACCCACCCTTCCCTCCCACTACCAGAAAAAAAACCTCCTGAAAATTTCTGTATACTTCCCAATAACCAATACTATATGTTAACATTGGGTAAAGTTCATAACTTTTAGCCATCCCACTGGGAACTTCGGGGGATTAAGTCATTCTAAAAGACATATTTATCATATTTTCGACAATGTTGAACAAAATGGATATCTCAAAATTTTGATCGGATGACTTTGAGAAAAAAATAAGCGTGGGAGAGGGACTAGTTGCCCTCCAATTATTTTGGCCCCTTAAAAAGGACACTTGAACTTTTAGTTTCCGTTCTAATGAGCCCTCACACGATATTCTAGGACCACTGGTTCAATACCATCACCCCTGGGGAAAAAAACAACAAAAAAACAAACAAACAAATAAACACGCACCCGTGATCTCTCTTCTGGCAAAAAATGTAAAACTCCACACTTTTGTAGATAGGAGCTTTAAACTTCTGCAGTAGCGCTCTCGGATATGCTGAATATGATGGTGTCATTATGAATAGGGTTCTATAACTTTTAGGTGGTGTTTCCTCCTTTTTTTGAAAATCAGCCAAATTTTCTCAGGCACGTAACTTTTGATAGGTAGCACTAAACTTGATGAAAGTTATATATTTGAAATCAGTATTGAAATCTGATTCTTTTGATATATCTATTGGTATCGAAAACCCGTTTTCTAGAGTTTCGGTTACCATTGAGCCGGGTCGCTCCTTACTTACAGTTCGTTACCACGAACTGTTTGAAATTTCTGATCTTTTTTTAAATAATGCTGGGAAGTCCGGCGTCCCCTTCATAGCAATGTCCCTTCCCCCATGAAAACTTCCTTCATGGAAAGATCCTCCCACATAACCCCTGACCAACCCACCCCACCCACTACCAGGAAAAATCTCCCCTGAAAACGTCTGTAAACTTCCAAATAACCAATACTATATGTTAACATTGGGTAAAGTTCATAACTTTCAGCCCTCCCCCCGGGAACTTCGGAGGATTAAGTCATCCTAAAAGACACATTTATAATATTTTCGAACATGCTGAACAAAATGGCTATCTCAGAATTTTGATCAGGTGACTTTGGGAAAAAAATGAACTTGATGAAACTTAAATATTTGAAATCAGCATTAAAACGTGATTCTTTTGATGTATCTATTTGTATCAAAATACCGTTTTGTAGAGTTTCGGTTACCATTGAGCCGGGTCGCTCCTTACTTACAGTTCATTACCAAGAACTGTTTGATTTTATGAAGGATGAAGGAAATATAGCTTTAGAATACACTTCAGAAACCCTTTTCAGGAATGAGATCAATTATCAGTACTCATACTTAGTTTGATTAACGAGAGATTCGTGCCCCATCCCGTCTTATACACCTTTCTATAATCAAACAGTTCGTGGTAACGAACTGTAAGTAAGGAGCGACCCGGCTCAATGGTAACCGAAACTCTAAAAAACAGGATTTTGATACCAATAGATACCTCAAAACAATCAGATTTTAATTCTGATTTCAAATATATAAGTTTCATTAAGTTTAATCTTACCCATCAAAAGTTACGTGCCTGAGAAAATTTGGCTGATTTTCGAAAAAAGGGGGAAAGACCCCTAAAAATTATAGAAACTTAATGAAAATCACACCATCATATTCAGCGTATTAGAAAACCGTATTGTAGTGGTTTCAAGCTCCTATCTACAAAAATATGGAATTTTCCATTTTTTGCGAGAAGAAAGATCACGGATGCGTGTTTATTTGTTTGTTTGTTTGTTTGTTTGTTTTGTTTTTTTTTCCCCAGGGGTGATCGTATCGACCCAGTGGTCCTAGAATATCGTGGGAGGGATCATTCAAACGGAAATTAAAAGTTCTAGTGCCCTTTTTAAGTGACCAAAAAAAATGGAGGGCAACTAGACCCCCTCCCACGCTCATTTTTTCCCCAAAGTCACCCGATCAAAATTTTGAGATAGCCATTTTGTTCAGCATATTCGAAAATATGATAAAAATGTCTTTTAGGATGACTTGATCCCCCAAAGTCCCCAGGGGGAGGGCTGAAAGTTATGAACTTTACTCAATGTTAACATATAGTATTGGTTATTGGGAAGTATACAGACTTTTTCAGAGGAGATTTTTTCTGGTAGGTTGGGGACGGAGAGGGTCGGGGGCTATATGGAAGGATCTTTCCATGAAGGAAGTTTTCATGGGGGAAGGGACATTGCTATGAAGGGGGCGCCGGATTTCCCAGCATTATTAAAGAAAAAGATCAGGAATTAAATAAAAAAAAACAAGTTTTTCAACTGATCAACTGATTGTGATTAAGAGGTCATTTTTTAAGAACTGAAAAAAAAATTCGAACTATAGTTTAAAGAGCAGGGTATTGACTAGGGGGCGAACCCCCTAATATACGTGTTAAAAATTTATGAATATAGAAGTTAGTTAATTAATTTAATTATAAGTTAATTATATTTATTACTAATAAAAAAGTTCGTAAATAAAATCAAAAAAGTTTCGAGAAAGCCATTTAACCAAATATAATATGCAAATTTAGTTTTAATTATTCTTGTACGGTGAGCCAAAATCAAAGCCTGCATTAATTCAACAATGTTCAAAAATTAAATAAAAAAAACAAGTTTTTTTAACTGAAAGTAAGGAACGACGTTAAAACTTCCAAACGAACAGAGAATTATTCCGTATAAGTGAAGGGGCTGTCCCCTTCTCAACGCCTCGCTCTTTACGCTAAAGTTTGACTTAGTCTAAAGGATCAAAGAGGGTTTCACTGCTTGAGTGTTAAAATTTATTCTTTTAGACATCTGCCCCCTTCCCCCTACACAATGACCCAGTACACCTCCTTCATAATAGTTAATGTGTATTTATACATTAAGTACATTAAAATAAAGCAAATCATTTTTTTTAAATCAAACACTAACATAAAAATCTAATTCAACTATTCATACTTAACTATGGGACTTTTCAGGATCAAATGCACCACTTGGTGGCATAACTTACTCTCCAACTGGGAATCTTTACATAGATCTTTTATAACTTTAGGTTAGTTTTCTATTTTCTGAGGAAAATTCGGTGAAAATTCCGCGAAGTCTTAATTTTGAAAAAAAGATACCGTGAGTGACGTCCTATGTTTGAGCACATTTCAAGGGAGTAAATTACTTCATTCCCTCTCTCAAAAGTGATCGTAGCCTTTTTAGTATCTATGACACGGGCAACATTACCTAAGGAACATATCTAAATGTAAAATACAAAATGTACTGATTCTATTTACAAAAGCACTTTACGCAGTTTATTAATGCCTAAAGGACAATTTAATAGCCTAGACCAGTGGTTTTCAAACTTATCTAGACACTGAACCCCATTTTTACCCGCAAAAAATTTTAAGTACCCTATCTCAGTTACCGGTACTAAGTAAACTGAAGAAAAAATATAAATAAAATTGCAGGTCCTAGAGTTAAAGGTTTTTTTTATTTTTTTTGTTGGCCGGCCACTTACTCCCTAAAAAAGTTGTGTACTCCCAAAGGGTACGCGTACCACAGTTTGAGAACCACTGACCTAGACCATCATATGTGAAAAAACCAATTTGAACAGCAAATGGAAAGGTGTTGACAAAATTTCTGAAATAATTATAAAGGAAAATAAAGAAAAAAAATATACGGTTAGAACACTTGCGACAGCGACAATTACAACGAGTTAAAATTGAAAGTGAAGAAAAAAAGAAATATCCAGTTAGAAGATAAGCGACAGCAAGAATTATAATTAGTCAAAACAAAAATGAACAACGAGGAAACATGTGGCTACAGGGCAAGTAACAACTAGGAGCAGACCAAATCATAGGCAGCGCAATAGTACTGCCTAAATAAAGAACGATGTTGGCACAATGTATTGTTTTTTTTGTTTTTTTTTTAGACCAGGGCACTTCGTATCGAAGGAGTTGTCGCAGACACTTCGAGAAGGGATCATATGATTGGAAATTGGAATAGCTAGTGCCCTTTCTAATAGTCGAAAGTGATTGGAACACTAACACCCCTTCCAGGCCCACCATTTCCCCAAACACAATCAATCAATCAATCAATCAATTTATTCAATTAATAAACACAACAAAATACACTTCAATATAAACTCCCCGTAAGGCTCTATGGCCAGGAAAAAAACAGAGGAGAAACAAAAATGAAACAAATACAAGTATTTTCAATTTTATGCATTGCATTTCAACCTTTCAAAGACTCAACACACACACACACACACAAAACAAAACAGAGAGAGAAAAAAAAACAATAATTAAAGACCCAAACAAAAAGCGATTTTATGACCCCCCCCCCCCAAAAAAAAACAAAACAAAGGATGTAGGACACTCCAATAAAATAAACCAAATTCCAAATATATATTTGAAACAAAAGCACAAATAAAAAATATTATACAAACTCAAAACCCCTCACAACAAATGTTTCCAACCCAGGCTAGTGTCACCCCCCCCCCCCAAATAATAATAATAAAAATTAACAAAAATATATTTAAACATGAAAAATCAAGACATTAAAAAATTTCTTAAGATTCTTTTGAAAGTTCCAAATGAGTGACATTCTTTAGCTGACTCAGGTAGGCTATTCCAAACGATATGACAAGCAGTTAATGGATTAAAGTCAGACCTCACCGATGGAGTAAATAGAATTTTAATATTCCTTGAATTGCAAAGATGATGCGAAGACCTATCAGTGACGAAAGAAGGAGTAGTTTGAAGGGCTGCGGGAACATCACCATGAATTTGATGAAAAGTGAAAGACGCGCACGAAAGAGTGTAGAGAGACTGCAAATCAAGTAATAGGCTAGTTTGTTTGGATGTAGAACAATTTGTTTCCTGTATAAGCCTTCTTGCCTTATCATATAAATTAGAAAGTGGTTTAAAAAAAGAAGAGAAAGTTGACATCCATATTGTAGGACAATAAGAGACGTAGGACTAAACTAAGCAATGGAGCAGAATTTTTAAAACTGATCCAAGAAAATGTGTTTTAGCTTCCTCAAAATTCCAAGACTCCTTGAGATCTTCATATTAATTAGTCCAATATGATGCTTGAATGAAAGGTTTTCATCGAGAAGAATACCGAGAAATTGGACATATCTTTCCTTAGGTTTACTGAGAGAGCCCCTTGAAAGCTGGATTTTAGATAAGTCAGGGCACGCCAGAGAAATACGGGAAAAAATTAAAAACTTGACTTAGAAACATTTAGAACAAGGAAATTTGCAACAAACCAAAGCATGACTCTCTCAAAAAGGTCAACTAATTTGGGAAGCATTTCAGGCTCGGTTCTCACTACAGTACCAATGTTATTATCATCAATGAAAACAGCGAGAGTATCCACATACTTCGAAAACAATGGATTTTTTTTAGCATTGAAAGATTCAGGATGACATAGGCGACAGCAAACTGTAGGTTTTTGATTCATAACCGCCACTATAAGGTCATTAACATAAATCAAAAACAAAGACGGTCCAAGAACAGAACCTTGAGGAACACCAAACTCAACTTCAGGCGAAAAGTGGGAAATGGGATCTAAGGAGATAGTTCTACCTGACAAATAGGAATCAAACCAAGCATGAGCCTGTCCTTTTACAGCATTGTGTGATAGCTTACACAGCAGACTTTCATGAGTTAAAGAGTCAAAAGCCTTACGGACATCTAAGAATATAGCTGCAGGAATCAAACCAGAGTCAAGCGCGGTGTGGAGAAAATTTAAAAGAGCTATACACGCATGCTCCGTAGAATGTTTAGCTCGGAAGCCAAACTGAAAATCATGAAAAAATCTTTTAGCCTCTAGAAAAGCAAGTAGACGGGAAAGCATGGTCTTTTCAAAAATATTGCTAAAAACAGACAGCAAAGATATAGGGAGATAATTTGCTGGGTCACTTCTTGGTCCACCTTTATATGAAACAATAACTCTAGCTTACTTAAGAGAACTGGGGAAAATCCCATTTTCAAAAGAAAGATGTATAAGCTTCGTTAATGGAGAAATAATTGAAAGAAGAATTATCTTAGCTACCATAGTTTTGAATATAGTCAGTGCCAGACGACGAAGATCCCTTCAAGCTACTACAATCCTGGCTACTTCAACATCAGAAGCCGGATATAACACCATTGATTTGAGACAAGGCGGACCAAAATAAGATTTGTAATCTGGTTGTGACTGTGAAGACCTGATTGAAGAAGCAGTGGTTTTCCCAATATTGGCAAAATATGATGTAAATATTACTTGAACAGATGGAATACCCTCAACAACCATATCATCAACAACAAAATTGGGAGGGATGAAAGGAGCCGAAGAATAACGTTTGAAGGTGGAATTGATCATTTGCCAAGTTTTTCGAATATATTTCCCACAATCCGAGAATTTTTGGGAATAATAAAGGAATTTAGCCTTCCGGCATAGGGAATTGAAAACATTCATGTAGAGCTTGAATTGCTGAAGACATGCAACATTTAAAGATGGCTTTGCCGACTTAAAAGCTTTTCAGAGATTATTTTTTCTTCTACAACTCTTTAGAAGACCAGGGGCCATCCATGGGTTAAGAGGAATAGATCTTTTTGACCTTGAAGTAGAGGAGGACAGAGCACATACGTCACAAATAGACTCTTTTACTGACTCATAAAAGGAATCAAACTTAGAGCAAAAAATCATTATCGTCACCAAAAATATTCCATGTCTTCTCAGCTAAATGGGATCTAAGGCGGATCAATTCATTCAAACCAAACCTAAAAGAAGCTGAAGCAGATGCTGGAGTGTCCCTATTCAATGATAAAACTTTTCAAGGATAAAACTAGAAAATACAGGAAAATGGTCTGAAACATCACTCACAACAACAGAATTCCGAACCAAATTAAGAGACGAAAAAATGTTATCAATTAAAGAGGTTGACGTATCAGTTACACGTGTTGGAATACAAGTTGTTGGTAGAGCCCCAGCAGTGAGCATATCCGAGAGAAAATCCATCGTAGTAGAGGAAGCCATGTCAATTATATTTAAGTTAAAGTCTCCCATTATTACAAGTTCATATGGACGTTTGCCTATTAAATCCAAGACCTCATCAAGGACCTGAAGAAGAGAAGGGACAGATCTACCGGGAGATATATAAACATTATCAATTATCAATACATTATTTTTTAATTTGACTTCAACAAACTTGGATTCGAATATCCCTTCGTCAATCCTTGACAGATCACTTTTAACATTGTACAGAAAAGCATCCTAAATATACATTGCTAGTCCACCCTTTGCCATCCTTCTGCGATTTAGTCTCTCCATTTTGTAACCGGGTATATCAAAAAGCATTTCATTGCTAGAATTAAGAAAAGTCTCACATAATCTGATAACATCAGTTCACCCATCAATAACTATCTGCCTCAACTGACCAATCGAAGAGCATAGACCCTGAGTATTGAGTTGAAGGACCGAAAAATGATCATCTCGTCTAGTAGCCCACTTTAAATCAGAAATATACTTACTATTAATTGATTGGGAAGTATTTAGGGAATTTCTTTTAATTATACCAATGGAATTATTAATGATACTCAAAACATCTAAGGGGTTTCTTTGTAATTGAAGTTAACGCCCATCAAGGGAGTAAAAATCCCCAGAGCCTGAGTTAGAAAAATTCATAAAACTTAAGGAGTCTGTGTATCAAACCTGCGCCGCAACATACACAAAACAAAATAAATAAAAAAAATTAACCAAGAGGCTATAAATAACAACAAAAATAAATAAAAATAAATAAATAAAATCACAATAATCATACCAATAAGTAAGATGCATATACATTTTATATTATTGAACAAATTAATTATAATAATTTCAGATAAATTTAGTGACTTCCTTAAATCATTAATCATACTACTCAGTTCCTGAATTAAAACAAATAAAAAAAATATAACGATAAAGCTCCACTGCATTAATGTATCCATGAGACCAATACAAGTAATCAAGATAACAAAGGATTAAAATCCTAATCTGACGCAATAACTTGTGAGAACAGGCATGTAACAAAAAAGAATAATTATTGAAATCCATAAATTTCATTGAAGTTAATTGGAACGAAAGTAAATCATTAGACAGACACACAAAAAGAAAAAAAATAAGCAAAATATAAATAAAATACGCTGAATATATGAATGGCAAAATACTAAACATACCAAAAAAAAAACACACACACAAAAAAACTTATTCTTAAACACAATCGGCTAGAGTATGAATTTTTTTAGTGACACTTTCAGCGTTTGGCCTTGCCAAAACTTGACCACGATCAGTCCAAACATTTCTATGTCCAAATTTGTCCTTAGCGGCATATAGGATCTCACGTCGCCTCTTTGTCAATGCTTCCGATAGGAAAATTCCACTTGAAGCTAACCTGGCTTTTGCTTTGAAGACTTTCTTCGCTATTCACAAATTTAACTAAAACCGGAGGGACTTTGTCGTTTAGGGAGGCATCGGTTAAAGCAGGAGATATTTTGAATCTGTAGATATTCCTAATTTGGGCAACATTAATTTCAGTCAGGTTCATTTTGGTTATGAAAACTTGCAGGATCCGGACTGTTGCTTAACACCATGCAAAATTAGCGAATCAAGCAGCACTTCTTGTTCAAATGAATCTAGTTTCATCTCAATTTTCATGATTTTCTCTTCTTGATTTATAATTTGGTAGTAAAAGGTTTTCAGCGATTTTTCTATTTTTTCAAAATTTGGTTGATAATTAAGAGTAATCGCGTCATATATTTGACAAATAATATCGTGGGATGACTGGCAGAAAGAATCAGCATCTGAAAACCTTTCATTAACCTTCTTAGTTATATTTTGCAGTAACTCTCGCTTAGTTTCTTCCAGGTCCAGTTCCGTAGAAGTGATTTTATCCATCAATGAAACACAATCTCCTGCATTAGATCCCTTAATTGTAAATGCATTAAATGTCTTGGAAAGGGATTTATAAATATGGGGCGAATTTTTCAATTCCTTAAAAGCAGCCTTTACACCTGCAGTATGTTTTGTTGAAGTTCGGCTAACGCATGGATTATATTCTGCCAAGTTTGCTTCAACAAGTCTGTATTCGTCATGTGTCCCAAAGCAAAATACCAAATATGATGGCTTTCCTTTGCTATCCTTGGACACTTTTAGTATCTTTACTGGCCAATGAGGATAATTTTTGAAGTTAGCTAACGCGATATCAAACTCTTTAAATGCAGGCATTTCAAACAGTTCGTGGTAACGAACTGTAAGTAAGGAGCGACCCGGCTCAATGGTAACCGAAACTCTAGAAAACGGGTTTTTGATACCAATAGATACATCAAAAGAATCAGATTTTAATGCTGATTTCAAATATATGACTTTCATCAAGTTTAGTTCTACACATCAAAAGTTAAGCACCTGAGAAAATTTGGCTGAATTTCGAAAAAAGGGGGAAAGACCCCCTAAAAATTATAGAACCTTAATGAAAATCACACCATCATATTCAGCGTATCAGAAAACCGTACTGTAGAGGTTTCAAGCACCTATCTACAAAAATGTGGAATTTTCCATTTTTTGCCAGAAGAAAGATCACGGATGCGTGTTTGTTTGTTTGTTTGTTTGTTTGTTTGTTTTTTCCCAGGGGTGACCGTATCGACCCAGTGGTCCTAGAATATCGTAGGAGGGATCATTGGAACGGAAATTAAAAGTTCTAGTGCCCTTTTTAAGTGACCAAAAAAATGGAGGGCAACTAGGTCTCCTCCCACGATCATTTTTTTCCCAAAGTCACCTGATCAAAGTTTTGAGATAGCCATTTTGTTCAATATGGTCGAAAATATGACAAATATGTCTTTTAGGATGACTTAATCCCCCGAAGTTCCTAGAGGGAGGGCTAAAAGTTATGAACTTTACCCAATGTTAACATATAGTATTGGTTATTGGGAAGTATACAGAAGTTTTCAGGAGGTTTTTTTATGGTAGTGTGAGGGAAGGGGGGGTCGGTGGTTATGTTGGAGGATCTGTTCATGTAGGAAGTTTTCATGGGGGAAGGAAAATTGCCATGAAGGGGGCGCCGGACTTGCCAGCATTATTTATTGGTTATTGGGAAGTATACAACCATTTTCAGGAAGGATTTTTTCTGGAGGGGGGGGGATAGACGAGGGGGTTAATCTGGAGAATATTTTCGTGGAGGATGTTTCTTTGGGGTAAGGGACATGTCGATGAAGGGGGGGCCGGATTTCCAAGCATTATTTAAAAAACCAGCAAAAATTAAATAAAAAAAACAAGTTTTTTCAAATGAAATGTAAGAAGGAATATTAGAACTTAAAACGAACAGAAATTATAAAGTATGTGAGGGGGTTCTCCCCCAAGTCAATACCTCGCTCTTTACGCTACAGTTTTTTTAGTGCTTTCAAAAGAGCTATCTATTCTAATTAACCGGCCTTTGTGATTCAGGGTTTTGTGAATCAAATTTTTTTTTAACTTTTAACGTGTAAAGAGCGTGTTATTGACTAAGGGGAGAACCCCCTCATATACGTAATAACGTATACGTAATAAAAAAAAACAATAAAAAAACAAGCGATACGGCTCAATAGTAATAGAAACTTTTAAAAGACGAATTTTGATTTCAAAAAATGTATAAAAAGAATTTGATTATAATTCTGATTCTAAATATAAAAATTGTATTAATTTTATTATCAATCATCAAAGGCTACTAACCTGAGAAAATTTAACCAATTTTTCAAATAGGGGGGAAACATCCCCTACAAGTGAAAGAATTTTAATGAAAACCACACCATCAGATTCAGCGTATCAGAAAACTCTATTACATAGGTTTCAAGATCATATCTGCAAAAATCTTCAACTTTGTATTTTTTGCCAGAAGAAAAATATACGAATATAGAAGTTAGTTACGTAATTTATTTTGTAAAGACATCCATTTAGCAAAAGAAAAGTAAAATTTTTATGCAAATAAAAGCTGCATGAACTAAAAAACGATCAGAAATTAAACAAAAAAAAGTTTTTTAAACTGAAAGTAAGGAGCGAAATTAAAACTTAAAATGAACAGAAAGTATTCCGTATATAAATGGGGCTGTCCCCTCCTCAACGCTTCGATCTTTACGCTAAATTTTTTTATTGTTTTACAAAATAAAGTTGTGTGAAAGAGACAAATTTTAGCGTAAAGAGCGAGGCATTGAGGAAGGGAAAGTCCCTTTCATATACGGAATCATTTATGTTCGTTTTACGTTTTAATGTCGCTCCTTACTTTCAGTTTAAAAAACTTGTTTTTTTTTATTTAATCCTATTAAGGAGAGGACAAAAGTGAAAACAACTTATCCTTATGTAAGTTAAGAACCTTAATGAAAAATTTAGTTGAAGTATTGCTCCAAAGATTCAATAATATATATCCAAAATAATCTATATAATCCACTAATATCAGTATATTTCAATACCAATTAGTTTGGCACCAAAGGTGAACACAGATCAATTCGCTCACAGTAGGTTTACTCAAGAAAAGTCAATGGCGCAATAAATTTCACCTGTGTCTTAATCCGTTTAGTTGAAGAAACCAGTTCTTTATTGTTCAGAGACTATAAAATATCCGTTTTCAAGCTAGGTGTTCACTGAATGAAAGCGAGTGGAATACTGACATCCAATCAAAATTTTGAGATAGCAATTTTGTTCAACATAGTTGATTTCCAAACAGAAAATATGTTTTTGAGGAGAACACTCCCTCTACAGCCCTCAGGGCAAGGGATGTAAGTTATGCCCTAGGAGTATATAAGGCTTTTATAGAAATTTTTGTCGTAGAAACTTCAAAACAGGCTCGTTCGATTGGAAATTCAAAGGGCTAGTGCCCTTTTTAATAGTCGAAAGTGATCGGAAGGCAACTAACCCCCCTCTCACGCCCGCCTTTTCCCAAACAGATCCAATCCAAATTTTGAGATAGCCATTTGTTCAACGTAGTTGGAAGTTCTGGAAATTATGTCTTTGAGGATGACAACCACCCCCCCCCCCCACATACCTCAGGGTAAGGGTTGTAAGTTGTGCCCTGGGGGCATTTAAGGTTTTCATACAAAGCGATGTCGTAAAAACTTCAAAAAGGACTCATTTGATTGCAAATTGAAAAGGCTAGTGCCCTTTTTAATAGTCGAAAGTGATAGGAGGGCAACTAGCCCCCCCCCTGACACCCACCATTTACCAATACACATCCAATAAAAATTTGGGATAGCCATTTTGTTCAACGTAGTTTAAAGTTCTGGAAATTAGGTATTTGAGTATGATAACCCCATCAGAGCCCTCAAGGCAAGGATTATAAGTTATGCCCTGGGGGCATGTAAGGTTTTTATAGAAAGCTTTGTTGTACAAACTTCAAAAATGGCTTATTCGATTGGAAAATCAAAGGGCTAGTGCCCTTTTTAATAGTCGAAAGTGATTGGAGGGCAACTACCCCTCTCAGACGCCCACCTTTTCCTCAAACACATCAAATCAAAATTTTTAAACAGCCATTTTGTTCAGCGTAATTGCAAGTTCTGGAAATTTGGTCTTTAAGAATGAACACACCCCATACAGCCCTTAGGGCAAGGGTTGTAAGTTATATCCTAGGGGGATAAAAGGTTTATATAGAGAATTAAATAAAAAAAAAACAAGTGTTTTAAACTGAAAGTAAGGAGCGAGATTAAAAATTAAAACGAACAAAAATTATTCCGTATATGAAAGGGGCTGTCCCCTCCTCAACGCCTCGCTCTTTACGCTAAAGTTTTTTATTGTTTTAAAAAACAAAGTTGTGAGACAGAGTCAAACTTTAGCGTAAGGAGCGAGTCGTTGAGGAGGGGACAGCCCCTTTCATATACGGAATAATTTCTGTTCGTTTTAAGTTTTAATGTCGCTCCTTACTTTCAGTTTAAAAAACTTGTTTTTTTTATTTAATTTCTGATCGTCTTTTAGTTAATGCAGCTTTTGTTTTGGCTCATCGTCATTGAATAAGTAACAAAATTTGCATAAAAATTTTACTTTTCTTTTTCTAAATGGCTGTCTCTAAATTCGGTTCTGACGTAATTTACAAATTAACTTACGTAACGAACTTCTATATTCGTATATTTTTCTTCTGACAAAAGATACAATGTTGCAGATTTGGGCAGATATGAGCTTGAAACCTATATTATAGGGTTTTCTGATACGCTGAATCTGACGGTTGGATTTTCATTAAAATTCTTTCACTTTTAGGGGACGTTTCCCCCCTCTTTAAAAAATCAGGTAAATTTTCTCAGGCTCGTAGCCTTTGATGAGTAATACTAAACTTAATAAAATTCATATATTTAGAATCAGCATTATAAGCCCATTCTTTTGATACATTTATTGACATCAAAGTTCCGTTTTTAAAAGTTTCGATTGCTATTGAGTCGTATCACTTGTTTTTTTCTTATTGTTTTTTTTTATTACGTATATGCTATTACGTATATGATAGGGTTCTCCCCTTAGTCAATACCACGCTCTTAACGTTAAAAGTTAAAAAAAAATTTTAATTCACAAACCCCTGAATCACAAAGGCAGTTTAATTACAATAGATAGCTTTTTTGAAAGCACTGAAAAAACTATAGCGTAAAGAGCGAGGTGTTGACTTGGGGGAGTGCGCCCTCATATACGTAATAATTTCTTTTCGTTTTAAGTTCTGATGTTGCTTCTTACTTTCAGCTAAAAAACTTGTTTTTTTAATTTAAATTCTGATCGTTTTTTAAATAATGCTTGGAAATCCGACGCCCACTTCATAGAAATGTCCCTTACCCCAAAGAAACATCCTCCACGGAGAGATTCTCCCGAGTAACCCCCGCCGACAGCCCCCCCCTCCCACCAGAAAAAAATTCTTCCTGAAAATGTCTGTATACTTCCCAATAACCAATACAATATGTAAGCAATGGGCAAAGTTCATAGCTTGCAGCCCTTCCCCTGGGAACTTTGGGGGATTAAGTCATCGTAAAAGACATATTTATTAGATTTTTGACTATGCTGAACAAAATGGCTATCTCAAAATTTTAACTGGGTGACTTTGAGAAAAAAATGAGCGTGGGAGGGGGCCTAGTTGCCCTCCATTTTTTTTGTCACTTAAAAAGGGCATTAGAACTTTTAATTTCCGTTCCAATGAGCCCTCCTAGGATATTCTAGGAGCACTGGGTCAATACGATTACACCTGGAAAAAAAAACAAATAAACACGCACCCGTGATCTTTCTTCTGGCAAAAAATGCAAAATTCCACATTTTTGTAGATAGGAGCGTGAAACCTCTACAGTAGGGTTCTCTGATACGCTGAATATGATGGTGTGAATTTCATTAAGGTTCTATAACTTTTAAAGGGTCTTTCTCCCTTTTTTCGAAAATCAGCCAAATTTTCTCAGGCCCGTAACTTTTAAAGGGTAAGATTAAACTTGATGAAACTAATATATTTGAAATAAGAATTAAATCTGATTCTTTTTATGTATCTATTGGTACCAAAATTCCGTTTTTTAGACTTTTGGTTACCATTGAGCCGGGTCGCTCCTTACTTACAGTTCGTTACCACGAATTGTTTGATATTGGTTGGCCGTTTGGGCTATTTCAAACAGTTCGCGGTAACAAACTGTAAGTAAGGAGCGGCCAGGCTCAATAGTAACCGAAAGTCTAAAAAAGGAAGTTTGATACCAGTAGGTACATGAAAAGAATTGGATTTTTATGCTGATTTCAAATAAAGAAATTTCATGTGGTTTATAGCTTGGGCGCCAGACCTCTATAATGTGACAACTAGGTGATCAAAAAGACACAGTCAGTTTGACAATAGTTTCCGACTATATCGACCACGCAAAATCTGAATAAGGGTGGTGGCAAAGCTGGAGGCGACGGCTTGACCTTCTAAAATCCAAAAAACACCCTTTTTTGGCCTATAAAATTTGTACATACTGTTTATTTTTTTTAAGGTTGTACCACTCCAATCTAGTTGCATGGCATCTCATATTATTCCTAATATGGTCGTCTCTTAGAAAATGTTTGTTTTTTTTCGATACCTTGTATAGTCCCGGAGCTATAGGCTAATATTTAATAATTTTTCCTGAAAATCTCAAAATTCAAATGTTTATTTCAAGGTAAAGCACGTATATCGTAACTTAATATATTTTTAGGATTTTTCATCTTTTACCAGAATTTAAATTGGATATTAAGCTTCACATTGACGAACATTTCCAAGCTACATCTGTTTGTTGAAGCTGCACAGAATTTTTTTTCAAGTATAAGCCAAAAATGTATGCGAAAATGTATCTTTGCCAAATAGTCATATGACACAATATTCTACGCTAGAATTTAGCGTAGATTCCAAATATCAACGTTAATTTTCAACCCAATATTAAGTTCGTTTGTTATAGGATAATTAATTATTTGTAGGCCTATTTTTTTTTTTTTTTAATGGTACAACGAGACATGTTTATATGCTAAATTTTTACGCCGAGTCTAACGGTAGTGTTGAATTCGTCATCGTGTTTCAACTTTAGTTGCTATATACTATTTAATTTGCTATAAGCTCTGATTTTCTTGAAGTACTGTACATCTATATAAAAATACTTGTATTTTTATTAAAATACTTGTATAAAATACTATTGGGTTGAAATTAATTGAGTAAAAATACAAGTAAAGCCTGTCAAAATACAGTTCCGGCGCATCCCAACGGTTTTCCCCCAACGTACGAAAAAAATCACGCTAATCCTCGTCTGAATCGTCGCTGTCAGCACCACATCGCCCACCACATGCGCAAAGAATGTCGCATGGCTTTATCCCCAAACAAGGACACTTTTTACTGCATACAGTTTTACAGTAACAAAAGGTCGAAGCCTTGTTGACAGTTAGAGGCCAGGGGGTCAGCGCTGAAGTCACTGGACTGACTCCTAAAATGTCGTGATGGGTCCAGCCAACCTCAAGTGGGTTGAAGACACAGGGCTTAGAAATCACAGCCTGAAGAATAATGCTCCACTGAAGTATAGCTCGCTTGACGTGATATACGAAAGAACCATCTGTTGGGGGCAAGCTGTTCAAGTTCTTTTTTCTGGGAAATAAATGAATTCGGAGGTCATTGAGAGAATCAAATTCGGACTGTTTTTTGCTATATACCGATACAGCCAATTTCGTACAGATACGCAAGATTTCGGGCTCGTACATAATGATGTTTCGGATATCACTCCTCACTTTCAGTGTAAGATCAGCAATTTCTTGAATGAGCTGTGATTTAACAGCAGATGTAGCAAATGTTTTTTTGCCCTTCGAGAAGAAAAAACTGACCGTATCACATCTACTAATGCAATGTAGCAGCCCTATTGACTCTACCAGAGCCCACGATGTTCTGTTCACAATTGTATGGATCAGAAAGACTTTGTCACGGAACTGAACGTAGAGCTCGGGTTCATAGCCCGGGTCACACCTGCAGAGGAATATTTCGCGATAGTTCTGTAATAGAATGACCACAATGTCTGTATCATTCGCTTCAACAATTACTTCGGAACATCCATTTCTGTAGCATTCGGCAACATGGAGAGCCACACGCGTGTCGGCTTCTTCATGTGTGCTGCACTAAGGTAGCTTCGTAGTCCGGGTTCGGATCTAATGTCGTTTTGGATGGGACCAGTTTTAGGACCTTCATTCTGTCACTGAATCCGCCAGAGAGGTAAATGGTAAATCTTATTTCAGAAAGACAGACATGGCTCCACAATTCAAAAATACATTCGATAAGTCTTGACTTACTCTCTGACTGCATAAGCAAGATATCCCAGTTTTCTAGCACCATGCTCTTCGTAACGATAAAACTCTTCGTCACTGTATTTCCTCTCCGCTCATGACATCCACTACTGTCTTTTAGAACAATAGGATTCCCCTCCGAAAATGCCTGGCTATATTATGTAGCTTCAGACCCAAACCATGGGTGTTAAGACTTGCCTCGAAATCTAAGTTGTCCAGTGCAAAGTGTGCGAAGTCTCCAGCTTTTATACCATCTGGTACATAAACTCCAGCAGACTCAATTTTCATTTGTACTGATACTGCTTCAGTGGTAAGAACTCGCTGCACTGTACATGGGCTTATTGTTAAACCTAATCTGTTTAACACAGCTGTTAACTTCTTACTCCGAGTCTTATGGTACAGATAGACACCTAATGCTGAATGCTTGGGTGTGTCAATTTTTCCAATCTGGAACAGGATATCCTGAGCCAAATTTACCACTTTTCCTTCTACATCAGCAGATACACTATACCTGGTATTCAGGTCAGTTGGTGGCTCCCCAATATCACTGAACAGGAATGCTAATGTGTTGAACAACATAGGGGGAACCATCGAATTTGCAAACTCGAACGACAATTCGGTGTCAGATTCCCGCTTCCTACACTGACTGACTTTTTCAAAAATCTGAGTTTTTAGTCTCTTCATTACATAGTAAAAGCCTCTCCTATCATCCTGGTCATACACACTAGAAGCTCGGCTTGATCCTGATCTCTGTCAGCTCCTTCCGCACCTGCTATTGTTAAGTTCGAACTCATCATTGATAGGGAGCATAGTAAGCAGTTCATCCTCAATATTGTCTGCTTCATGACTTCCCATTTCGACATCCAGACTTTCAATTAAGTCGAAACTCAGACCATCTACGTCCCCCTCACTGTTGTCAATATCACTAAGATCAGCACTGGAACCTGAAATGCTCTCACTTTCAGTCGAGTCAGATTCAATCAGCACTGAAGACTCATTAACACTTTCAAGTAGCTCGGCAATCTGTCTGGTCATTTCTCCAGCATTTACTGAGTCTTTCAGGTAAAAGAAGTTGTGTCTACCAGATTTGCGATTCACCCTCAAATCCCTGCCAAATCTGTCCTTCAATTTTCTCTTAAGTAGCAACATATCCCTATCTTCCCATTCTAAACCAGACCTTTTCAGATAATCACCAAAAAGCACTGTTAAGTCCGTAGTGGTATAGATCCTGCCACTTAGAAGCTTTGGACAGATGTCTTCCAACATCTCACTGCAAATGGCAGCTCTAATACGGAATGCCCCATCACTGTCTGGTTTACTACTCAGAAATTTTAACATACACCGTTGGTGGTATTTGGCTTCAAGAGCAATAAGGTCTTTATCTTTACACCTGGCAAGAAATTCAGGATTTTGTTGCCATAGTTCTTCTGCTTGTCGACGCACTTTGTTCTGTGTTTCAAGAGTCCGAATTTGATACACATTCAGTTTCTTATTTTTAGTACTTCCCTTCATACTACAGAATAAGCACAAGGTTTTATAGTCAAATTCAACATCCCCAGCTTGGGATTGAGTCCTGCCTGGCAATGCTGGTGGAATTTGAATGCTTTCTTCAGTAGCTGATGCTTGATCAGCAGTTTTATTGTGGTGCTTACAACGGAGGAACTTTTTGAAACAGGCTTTGTGCCACTTGTGCTCCTTCTCATGAAAATCTGGTTCATAAGATTGTTTTTTTAATGCTCTGTAAGCTAAATTGCACTTGCACCTGACTTGAAGGACACTCACAACTCGACGCATGTCTGTAAGCTTATACAATTTCTCATTCTTTGTCTTGTTCTGGCAAATAATGCACAAAGAGAAATTAATCTTTGTTTTATTTTGGGGGCTAAGCATGAAGCGCAGATGTTTTCCCTTCAGCTTTTCCATTGTTGACCTAGAAAGAAAAACATCCGAAATTGTCTTTAAAGTCCACTTTTTACAAACTTTACACAAAAATCATTTCATATTGCTTTTTTTCATTGCTGACCATGCCAGTATTCTTCATATTTACCAAATCGAGCAGAATATCATTGCAGTTTAACTAAGCTAAGTACAGGAGGCTTACTTTAGTGTCCCAGTTCACTTTCAAGCCATGCTCGCTCAACTGTCAAACAATTTATTGTAAATATTTTAAGTTGTTGATAGGCATCGACTAGATTAGGCATAGGCTAGCAGTCAGTGATATTAATTATTTTATGTATTACCATCAATATAATATACTACTACAACACTGTAGTAGTATACCACAGGATCTGTACCTCAAAATTTGAGACCTATGTCTAACCAACAGTGTACTACTCCAGGTATAGCATAATAGGACCTACACCAAGTTTAATGTAGTACTGATGGTGGGGTGTAGTACTCAAATTCTGAGGTACAGATCCCATGGTGTACTACTGCAGGGGTGAAGTAGTACATTATGTTGATGGTAGTACATAAGACAAGTAATATCCCTAACTGTAGGCTAGGGTAGGCTGCGCCAAATGTTATATATACCCAGCATTTGGCGTAGGGTATCCAAAATATTGGATTTGTGGTGGATTGGTTTAAGGTCGTCTCAGCAACATCAAGACTAACATACCCTAAAAAATGTCTGATCTAACTTAGCCTAATTACAGTATAGGCCAAGTCTACATAGAAATGTCACAAAATGTCTATCAAACAGTTTGAGATAAAAACTCATTCTTAATTCCAACCTGGTCTTGAGTTTTCATCTTGAAGCCTAATACTCAGTTTCTGTTCACTCATTTCCAGCAATCTGAAAGTTATTTAGCCTACCTGTCCATGACATTACACAGTTACATAAGGCAGGCATTAGGCGTCGTTCAGTTCCTATTCTTAGCTCTAACCACTAACAATACAGCTTCTAAATCATACTACCAACCTCAAGTTTAATCAGCAACAGAGTTCACAAGATTGTTTCTTTCACGAAAGCTCTTTTTATCATTTTCGTCTTCTTCTTCCTACAAAATGCGTACCTGGGAAATTTGATCTCAAGGTGGAGTAGTAAAACAATTAGCCTATAATAACTGAAGTTGATATTTGGTTGAAAAGTAAAGTTCATATTCAGATTTGGCGTTAAATTCTGGCATAAAAGATGTGTCATATCATCATTTTGGAAAAATGTATTTTTGCATATACATTTTGACGTATACTTTTTCAAAAAATTCTAGACGGCTTCACCGAACAGTTGAAACTTTGAACTTTACGGCAATGTGAAGCTAAATACTCAAGGTAAATTCTGGAAAAGGATGAAATATCCAAAAATTATACAAAGGTCCAAGATACGTGGTTTAGCGGAAAATGAACCTTTGAATTTTTAGATTTTCGGGGAAAATAAATAAAGATTAGCCTATAGCTCCTTGGCTATACGAGATATCAGAAAAAATCGAACATCTTCTATGAGAATACTATGTCAGGAACAAAATGAGATGTCACGCCACTACATCAGAGTGGTAAAACCTTAGAAAAAAATAAACAGTCTTTTCACGTTTTATAGGCCTAAAAAGAGTGTTTTTTTGCTTTTACAAGGTCAAGCCGTGATCTCCAGCTTTGGCACCACCCATAGTCAGATTCAGCATGGTCGATATAGTCGGAAAATATTTTCAAACTGACTTTGTTTTCTGCTCATATCAACCCAGAAATAAGCGAGATACGCTTTAGTGGCGCCCTGACTATTAGTCCTACTGATTAAAAGTTACGACCCTGAAAATATTTGCCTCATTTTCAAAAAAACAGCCCCTAAAAGTGAGAGAATCTTAATGAAAATCAAACCATTAGATTCAGCGTGACAGAAAACCCTACTGTAAATGTTTCAAGCTCCTATTTGTAAAAATGTGGAATTTTGTATTTTTTACCAGAAAAAAGATCACTCATGCATGTGTTATTTTTTTTTTCAGGGGTGATCGTATGAGAGAGCTCATTTGAACGGAAATTAAAATTCTAGTGCCCATTTTTAAGTGACCAAAAAAACTGGAGGGCAACTTGACCCCCTCCCACGCTCATTTTTTTTTCTCGAAGTAACTCAATCAAAATTTTGAGACAACCATTTTGTTCAACATAGTCGAAAATATAATAAAATTGTCTTTGAGGATAACTTAATCCCCCACAGTACCCGAGGGAAGGGCCGCAAGTTATGAGCTTTGCCCATAGTTTACATATAGTATTGGTTACTGGAGAGCTTACAGACGTTCCTGGGAGGGATTTATTCTGGGGGGGGGGAGTCAAAGGACAGGGTTACATGGGGGTATCTTTCCATAGAGGATGTTTCCTTGGGGGAAAGAATATTTCTCTGAAGGGGGCACCGGATTTCCCAGCATTATTTAAAAAACGATCAGAAATTAAATAAAAAACAAATTTTTTCCACTTAAAGTAAGGAGCAATATTAAAACTTAAAAAAACAGAAATTATTACGTATACGACGGGGTTCGCCCCCTAGTCAGTACCTTGCTCTTCACGCTTAAGTTTTTTTTAGTACTTCTAATAGAGCTATCTATTCTAATTAAACGGCTTTTGTGATTCAGAGATTTGTGATTCAAACAAAATTCGAACTTTAGTGTAAAGAGCGAGATATTGACTAGGGGGAGAACCTCCTCATATACGTAATAAAAAACAAGCAATACGGCTCTATAGTAATCGAAACTTTAAAAAACGGAATTTTGATGTCAATAAATATGTCAAAAGAATGGGCTTATAATGTTGGTTCTAAATATAAATAAAGAAGGAACCAAAGAAATTGGACGATAACTAGCCAGTCTCCCCCACCCTTTTTTCTCAAATTCGTATAGTCAGAATTATGAGAAAGCCATTAAGCCAAAAAGTAAAATTAATATGCAAATTTCATTTTAACTATTCATACAGGGTTAGCTAATTTCAAAACCTGCATTAATTCAAAAACGTTCAGAAATTAAATAAAAAAAATATATTTTTTTTAACAGAAAGTAAGGAGCGACATTAAAACTTAAAACGAACATAAACTATTGCGTATATGAAAGAGACTGTCCCCTCCTCAACGCCTCGCTCTTTACGCTAAAGTTTGGCTCTTTTTCACCAATCTACTTTTTAAAGTAATACAAAACTTTAACGTAAGGAGTGGGTTGTTACGCCTTTCATATATTGAATGATAATATAAATTGTTCCTTACTTTCAGTTGAAATAACTTGTTGTTTTTTTATTTAATCTATGATAATTTTTAAACAATACTGGGAAATCCATGAGGCGCAAAATGATATACACATTTCTTGAAGGTCGTGTTGCAAAACTCATCCATCAAGAAGGAATAAATAGAATAATTTTTAATGTGTTGATAATACAAATTAACTTTGTTCCTGAAATTCCTAATTTCCTATGTGCCTTTGTTTTTTTTTATAATTTTTTTTTACAGTCAAGGCCTATAATAATCTATTATGTGATATATTTTTGATTATCTGCCACAGCCATAGATAGCCATAGAATAAGTATGCTATTGCCATTGATCACGTTTCAACCTATTTTTAATAGATTTTGAAGTTTTTTTTTGTACTTACACACAAAAAAAGATTTCTTACTGTTCTCGTTTTGCAAAATTTTAAGGTTATTCTATACTTAAAACGGAATAAAGTGAAGCATTTAGGTTGTATATCTACGTACAAGTTTTATTGCACAACACGTATTTAAAATTTTCAAGCGATCAGATGGTAAAGACGTCATTCGGTGTGTAATTCTGACCCTATTTATGCAATTGTAGTATTTATGGGTTTTTGATAGTTCAGACATAACAAGATGCAGAATTACAGTTTGGGTTTCTAAGTGTACGGTTTTATTGTTCAGATTGAATAACAGATATGGCATATTAGATGGCTAAAGTGCAGCATATAGTCTGTATTTCTAAGTATAAGTTTTATTGCTCAAAATATATTTAAAATTTTCCAGAAATCATATGTCAAAGACGTCATTTGGTGTGTAATTCTGAACCTGTATTTGTAATTGTTGAGCTTCTGAGCTGTTTCTGATACTTCAGACAAAACAAGATGCAAAATTCTAGGCTGCATCTCTAAGTGTAAGATTCTATCGTTCAGAATGAATAATAGATTTGGTATTTTACATGGAGGGGAGAAATTTACTCAAAGTTGGTACACATAAACATAGTCTTATCTCTGAATAATACTTTTTCAAACTTTGATAATTTTAGTCTTCTAAGAAACGGACAAAATATTTGTTCCGCCAGTCCTTCCCTATTGAGACATTCATGCATTTAGCCTCTGATCACCTATACCAAGCCAACATGATTTGCAGCAAAGGTAGTAAGACCCACCCCCCTCCTCACTAAGATATCAGGTCAAAATTTTGAGATTTCCATATTGTTGAAAATTGTCAATATAACCAAAAAAATGTGTTTTCAAGAACTACGGTAACCCGCAGGATCTGAAGGAGTTGTTCGAATGCCCAATTACTTAGTTGCACATTTGATTTTAATCTATATCTAACTTCCCTAAATGTAGGGAGCCCTAAAAAGCGAAAAATTCTTAAGTTTGGGGGGAATACACCCATTTAAAAAGTGCTAAAAAACCATTTTATCGATTTGAAATCATAATCCTCAAGTGGTTGGGCCCTAGCGATAACAATGCTTAAGTTTGCTTCTCCTAAAAATAAAGCATAAAAAATTACTAAATTTTTTGTTTAAGGCACCAACTTCCTAAATACAAGGCTGAAAAACTACCGAAATAGCTCCTGATTAGCTTTAAAACTCTGAGAAATTATCTCAGGGCTAAGGGCACTGTAAACTTTTTTTTTTAAAGGAGGACTTCCATGTTCCATCAATAGCCTAAAATTGTCATCAACGCATCAAAAGTTGCTAAATATAAACCGTAGAGAAAAACTATTGGTTAGTCTTGGAAAATTTAGGCAGCATTCTGTTTTTTACCGATGATACTTGAATTGCCATTTCAGTATGAAGCTGTTTTGTCAACGCCTGTGTCTTCCGTCCATATATTAGTACAGGGAGGATTTTGCTATTTAGGAGTCGGAGTTTGCTATTTAGGAGTCGGTGTTTGACGTTTAGAGGCTATAAAGGAATGGAGAAATGTTTTCATTTTATTATCCTCTAAGGTTTTTGGTCACACAAAAGCAGCACTAGAACTTTTTTTTCCTTTCAAATGAGCCCTTTCCTTTCTCTATCAGTGTTCTTGTACTATTGTTTTGATACGAGAACCGCTGGGAAAAAAGATAAATAAAACGAATATAAATAACAGGCAACTGCGATCTCTTTTCTGGCAAAAAGTACAAAATTCCACATTTTTGTACATAGGCGCTTGAAACCTCTACAGTAGGGTTCTCTGATACGCTGAATCTGATAGTCAACTAAGCCTCCTCCCACTCCTCTTTTTTCTCCTGTTTGAATTATATTAACTTGAATTTACTTTTATGGCCTGATGTATTCTTTACTATGATTCAGCTATCTTTACAACCAAAATGCCGATAAACTTTTCATAATCTCCATTTATAATGAACTATGCCGACCCTTTGTGTAAGGTTATAAAAAGGCAGCTTTTTGTAAAAATTGATTTTACTTTAAACACTGTTGTTCTTATTCATTACAAAAGACACTAGAATTGGCAATTTCCTTTAAAATGAGCCCTTAAAGAGAACTTTTTTTTATATTTTAGTGCCCTAGCCGTGGAGGAAAAAAAACAGAAAAAAGATACTTCTCATACATATTTATCTAGGTTGAAGCAACCTTCATTGTTTTTCTGGCTACTTGCTTTTCCTTGTTATTCAAGCCATGGGACTGTAATTTTTTTTGTATGGAATTTTTAGCAAAGCCAATTCTAATGGCGAAGTGGAATGGGAAGTGCAATGGCTGAAAGCCCTATATATATGAAAACCCTATATATATATATATATATATATATATATATATATATATATATATATATATATATATATATATATATATATATATATATATATATATATATATATATATATATATATATATATATATATATATATATATATATATATTCAGTCAAATACTTATGCACTTTTAGAATTTTTGAATTTTTGAATTTCCACTAATATATCTTATTGGTTTTCCGACTGCCACTGCTGCAATGTCACTAATGTATGATCATTTGTTTATGCCTCGAAAGATAAGCCTTAGCAGCTTTAGCAATAATAAGTTTATTATAATTCCACGGGAAAAAAAATGCCTCTCAGTCACACTTAAATATTAAGTCCCACATAAAGTTACAAGTGTATATATTTTTGTCTTAAACTATAAAATTCAAAAATTCTAAAAGTGCATAAGTATGACTGAATAATAACATTGAGTAAATCAGCAGTATCCAAACAGAAAAACAGAGTAAATATTATTTCAGTAACCTGTCTTATAACTTTGTGCTTTAACGTTCTATTAAGGTTTTATTTTTTAAGGCCTAATACAGAATAAAGATGAATAAGTTTATGTTTATTTATGCTATTTTTGTACTGCAAGTTCAATTTCTTCTATCGAAGAATATTCATGCTGAAGTAATTGCTAGTAACAGATTGAGCCATGACAATAAGAAAATTTGGGATGCAGAAAATAGGAAACAAATCACAAAAATTCACCGGGTATTGGGTAAAATAGATGAGTCTGCTTACATGGTAAGTGAAGAAACCAAAACAAAAGGTATTAAAGACATTGTAGGTCAGAAAACTCATAGAGATCAACTTAACAAGGATGATGACAAGGGTAAAGAGCAGAACACAAAAAGTATCGACAACACAAGGCAAATTAAACCAACGGTCAGAATTAATTTAGATGACGACACAAGCCCAAATTTTGACAATGATGTGACAACTTCCAAGACTTTAAACTATAACGATGTTTTCAAAAGTATGGAGTTTATAAAAAGCAAAAAATCTCTTCTGACATTTCTGCGTAGAATAATTCAATTCAATAATGACTATTCTGAAAGAAACGACAGAAAAACATTGAAAGCACTGTCAGAACGAATTACGAAAATGAAAGATGTCCTCGGTATAACTAATTCAGTTTATTTGAATTTCACAGAATTAATTTCCGTGGTTGAGTTACCGACAAATTTTCCAAATGGGCGTATTGGAGAGTTAGCATCCCACAATGGAAAACTATTTTTAAAAATTCTTGAAAAAAAAAGAAACTTCTTTTGGAGTCAAATACAGTTAGAAGCCAAAGAAATGGTTCCTCTTCTATTAGGAGATCAGCAAAACCACCCATCATTCTTACCAAGACTTAAAGCTGCTTTAGAAGACCTACACAAAAAGGTGCTAATAGTGAGACTCCTTATTTGTCAAATTAATGTAAAACATTTAGGTCCGTTTAGGCCCCATACAGCTGAACATCCTATTTGGATGAGTAAACCTATAAAGAATAAGTCTTGTACAAACTGGGAATCCCGTTTAAATTTCTTAAATGACCACATTGATACCATGGTTTCAGTCCTTCTTGATAATCACAGAAAAGATCCCAGTTTGTTTATTAAAACGGAATTGGCTAATGGATATCTGGACATTTTGCAATTGCAGCCGAATACTGAGAAGGGGGCAGATCCCATTATTTATGACAAATTTTATGCTGTTATAGATTATTAATTATACGGTACACTGACCAAATTCTTCAAGACTTCGCAATACCTCATCTATTTGGAATTGATTGGAATTCCAAATTGCAGCTGAAAACTGAAACAACTTGAACTGAAAACTGAAATTGAGCTGAAAACAACTCGCAGTACTTGAATAAGAGATCTGAATAAACGACTGAAAATTAAAAGCTGACAGGACCTTCGTGAAAATCCTTTTAAAACCATTTAACCATTTCACTGTCACCATTTTAGGGGATTTCAGGCTATTTTTCAAAATTTCCGTAAATTTTTTTTTGAAATAATAATTAACGATTAAGACAAGTTGGGATAATAGTTCCCATTCTAAAATAAGCTTTAGATGACAAGCTGTTCTCATTAGCCATTTTTCTAAATTGATTTTCAAATTTTTGGTTAATATGGGCCGTAGTTTGTTTTACTATGCTGCAGCTAGCACTGCAAC
Source organism: Artemia sp. Qi Xiang Cuo (assembly GCF_049724085.1). Taxonomy (NCBI): domain Eukaryota; kingdom Metazoa; phylum Arthropoda; class Branchiopoda; order Anostraca; family Artemiidae; genus Artemia; species Artemia sp. Qi Xiang Cuo. The sequence goes on from NC_142812.1 coordinate 54,656,436, forward strand.
TATGATAAACAAAGATTACGTTAATTATTTTGAAGATTGATTGATGGATTTCTTCTGTTTTCTTTTATGTTTCTGTAATGAATTTGATTCTTCAATAATGTTCCAAGGAATTACTATAGCCTATTTTTTCCTTTTTTATAACCAAAATTCTAATTTCTAATTTACCAGAATCCAAGTAATTTCTAATTAATCCAAGTAATTCCTTCGTAAATTATACGAAACTTGTTCGAAGTATTTGAGCAGATAAGTAAGTAACTTTTAAAACTAATGCTTCCACTACTGTTGTTAATGCAATTGCTACTAATTTTGCTACTACTAGTTCTGCAATTATTACTAATACTACTATGAGCACCACTGCTATTACTCCTACTATTACTACTACTACTTGCATTACTACTACTACTACTACTACTACTAATATTAATAATAATAATAATAATTTTATTTCAACCCTTCATACAGATACATTGTAAATGCTCGAAGGAGTTATAAAAACGAACGAAAAAAATAACGAAAAAAATCACACAACGCTACAAAACAAAATAAAACTGCGATAACTCTGAAAAAGAGAAAAATAAACGAAATCAAAGTCATGATTTTAATGCACAAGACTAGCCAATTGAAAGTCGTGGATTGTTCTATTTCGACTTTTGAAACGGGTATACAACTCACCCATTTTCTTACTTATCTCAAAAATATAGTACCTCTGCAAAACATACGAGTTTCTCACCCATATGGGAATTCCCAATAAATATTTGCAATAGCGAAAAAAAAATTGAACGAATTTGGTTACGTTCGGTTTTACTAAAACAATTCCAAAAATGGGTTAAAAAAAGACATGTGGCGCGAACATGGCGTTACAGAGACGACCGAGCGTAATTTTGTCAAATTGACCTTTTGTTCGTGCTAGCATCCCGTAAGTTTTCCGCAGTTTTTCTTTAAGTGCTGCAATAACTAGATTTCAGTAGCTTTAATAGAATTCCTATATCGGAGTCCGAGATACTCAAATTTATCCTTTTGGAGAACTGTCATCCCGCAAAGACCATCAAAACGATTTGGCAATGTTTCGTCGTTCAAAACGACGAATTGAGTCTTAGACGGCTCTATTGTTGGCCCAATATAACCAAGTGCAGACGACGCGGCATTAATATCTTTCTGTAAAGATTCTAAATTATCACCTATCAAAAGTAGATCATCTGCGTAAGATAGATGACTAGCATGAATCCATCATCTATCAAAAAAATCTTCTATCGATTTTGCTGCAGAACGTATTGCATTGTTAAATATCATAGGGCTGATTACTGAGCCTTGTTTAACACCCCTACGTGTATCTATAGGTCCAGAAAGCTGTCCTGCACACCAAATTCTTACATGAGATTTTCGATACCATTGTCATAGACAATTAAAAACAAAGGGATCAACTCGTGCCCTTAGTAGTAACAAGACTGCTTGCGAATGTAAGACATAATCAAACGCATTATATATGTCTATTGCGCAGACGAATAACGGAGTTTTTTGTTTCTTAAATTTTTCAACCATTGAAATAAAAATTGCGTATGCATTCTAAACACCGAGACCGGACCGGAAACCGAACTGAATGTCACCCACATCCACTCGCGCTGCCAGTATAGGGCACAGCATCTCCTCTATTAACTTTGCTAGTGCTGAATAAATAGTGATGGGTCTGTATAAAGAACGATCTTTAGGGTCTTTCCCCTTCTTATATATACAGGCAACGACCCCCTGACAAAAACCTTGTGGGACAGACTGTCGCGATACTTTTGCTTAGAACAATAAAGCTAAACAGTGACTAAACAGTTTAGGGGTACCATATCTCCGATGTTCCGGCTGAATACCATCTGCCCCAGGCAATTTTCCTAAAGGAAGAGGACGAACAAAAGATTCAACACATGACGGGGTAATAGTAAGCCAGTTGCTGTATTGGTTTAGTCGATCAAAATGCTGCATCAGAATGTCCCGGAAATTACTTTCTAATAATGGAGGATCAGCCGCAAACATTGAAGAAAAGCGTTCAAACCATCTATTTATTTCAATGCTATCAGGCGGTGACAAAGAAGAACGAATAAGTTCAGACACTTCTCGCCATAGCTGACGAGGATTATTTTTTATTTCCCGCGATAGCTCCTTAACCCGACTTCCTTTTCAAGATTTCACATTCTTTTGATATTGGTGTTTACTCGACATCAGAATTTTAAAAATCCATCCTTAACGTGGTCTTTTACAATCAGCCCAAATTTGTCTCCAAAACACATGGCGAGACTTTTCAACCTTCAAACCAGAAAGATCTCAGCTTCTCTTACGGGTATTCAGCTTTATTTTTTCCGACGGAACTGCAACGGATGCAGCCATTTTCATACTATGCACCAGTTCAAGCAAACAACAATTCAAATCGAGAAGCCGGTCAGATTTCATCCTCGAAAGCAAATGAAACGCAACCCTTATCTTATCTAAGTACGAATCAAGTAGTATCTGGTAAGTAAATATATCAATACGGCTCCAGCTCTGTATAGTGAACCCCTTGGGTCAAGAGGGAGCAGATGTCTAAAAAAAACTGAGTGGTAAATGAAACTCAAGATGCGATTGGTCACTTAAAAGAAAATAATTTCTGAGACCACACTGGCTAATCATGTTCGCGATTCCTTTCTTCGCGATTTTTTGTTTATCTTAAAAGAAAGTCGTCAGAAACATTAACTATCTGCCGTTGGAGATCTCCCATATCAGTAAACACGAAATCAAGATCAGAAGTGCTACCACCATTATGTACATAGGTAAAAGATCTATTTTTCTGTAGACAATAGAAATTTTGCGGCAATGTAGCATTTAACATTTGTGAGCGACCAATGATATTATCATCAATGTCCGTATTAAAATCACCCATAATAACACAAGATTTACGGGTAAGAGCTATTCTTTCAAGTAGTTTCGACAATGACGAGCAGGCAGACGCAAACTTCTGACTCGATCGGTCATTTCTATAGTTTGTGGACATATAAACACAAACAGCAATAAAACCACTAAATTCTACCGCAAGACATACATCTTTAGACTCAAACAGATTACAATTAGACCTATACTTTTTTCTAACAGCTATCATTAAGCCCCCCGAGGGTCGACCACCAGTACTTTTAGCTGGGTAGATACAAAATGATGATCAGAAAGCAGATGTTCATTAACACAAATTATATCGAAAGCACCATACACTATTTGACGTATGTCTAATTTTTCTCTAACACCGTTTGTGTTTGACAGAACACACGCACTTCGCCATTTATTGAGCCGGCTTACGATTTAAGTTATTTGGCACAGCTTGGTCTGGAATTGTACCACGAGTTGCATTTTTCATGTTCGGGCACCGAAATCTGTTACTTGTATGGTTGGATCCGCAGTTGGCACATTTGAGCACATCTGAGGTGCACTCGGAGTAGCTATGATCACCGGCACACTTGCAACATTTAGTGTGCTTCTGACACTGGTTTGCACGATGACCAAACCTTTGACATTTGTAGCACTGCAGCGGCTTTGTGAGGGGCTTTGATCACAGAAAACATGGTGTATTCCACTTTGATTCCAAACTTGAGAGCCTGATTGAAGTCAATCTTAGTAGCAAACTTGAGCTGGACAACTCAGGAATTTCCAAAGCGCTAGGCTTGGGAAACACCGCTAATTAGGATGCGAATAGTTGAAACGTCGTAATCTTTGTCAACGTAAATGATCCCGAGGTATTCTGAGCTCAGTACCTTGCTACGGATATTTTGCTCGCCTTTGGCCCTCGAGGCGACAACACTTGCGGATATTTCGACTTTTATATGTACAAACAGCCTGTCTCTTCGTGTTTCGATTCTGTCTATTTTATCAGCGGGTCCAATTTTCCTCAAGAACTCCTTTTGCTTGGTAGGATTAGCACTCAAGCTCAGGGCAAATTCGACAAAACAGCTGGGATAGTCCTTTCTGGTCGTGGCAGAGATGGCCATATTGGTGGCTGGTTCTCTGAGCTAGGTACTGCAGAAGTTTCGTACTTCTCTACAAGAAAACTTAGCATCGCTTTACAATCATTCAATCGTGAGGCAACAATCGTACTCACATCCTCAGGAATGGTGGGAACGTCAGCTGGGTCGAGAATGGCAAAACGAGGGGTCAGAACTTCGTTTGCAAACCTTTATGACATATCCTCATAAATATCAGAGGCAACGCTGTTGCGTTGCCTATAGTAAAGGCCATACGGCTCCAAAGTTTTATTATTATTTTTTTTTCCAGAGGCACTTCATACGGAAGGGGTCGTCGTAGTAACTTCAAAGGGGGATCATTCAATTGGAAGTAGAGAGTTCTAGTGCCCTTTTTAATAGTCCAAAATGATTGGAGGGCAACTAGCCCCCCCCCACACCCGTCATTCCCCCAAACACAACCAATCAAAATTTTGAGACAGCCATTTTGTTCAGTGTAGTTGATTTACAGATAGAAAATATATTTTTGAGGAGGAGACTCCTCCAAAACCCTCAGGGCAAGAGTTTTAAGTTATGCCCTGCGGGCATGTGAGGTTTTTATAGAAGGAGTTGTCATAGAAACTTCAAAACAGGCTCATTCGATTGGAAATTCAAAGGGCTAGTGCCCTTTTTAATAGTCGAAAGTGATTGGAGGGCAACTAGCCCCCCCCCCCCACGCCCATGATTTCCCCAAACACATCCAACCAAAATTTTAAGATAGCTATTTTGTTCAGCGTAGTTGATTTCCACATAGAAAATTTCATTTTGAGTAGGACAATACCGCTCAACCCGCGAGCCAAGAGTTTTAAGGTATGTCCTGGGGGCATATTAGGCTCTTATAGAAGGCGTTGTCATAAAAACTTCAAAAAAGGCTTATTCGATTAGAAATTCAAAGGGATAGTGTCCTTTTTAATAGTCGAAAGTGATTGGAAAGCAACTACCCCCCCCCCCCGCCCATCGTTCACCCAAACACATCCAATCAAAATTTTGAGATAGACATTTTGTTCAGCGTAGTTGATTTCCAGATAGAAAATATGTTTTGAGGAGGACACTCCCCCACAACTATTAGTGCAAGGGTTTTAAGTTATGTCCTGGGGGGCATATAAGGTGTTTATAGAAGACGTTTTCGTAGAAACTTCAAAAAGGGCTCATTCGATTTGAAATTCAAAGGTCTAGTGCCCTTTTTAATAGTCGAAAGTGATTGGAGGGCAACTAGCACCCCCACGCCCATTATTCCCCTAAACACATCCAATCACAATTTTTAAATAGCCATTTTGTTTAGCGTAGTTGATTTTCAGATAGAAAATATGCTTTTGAGGAGGACAATCCCCCACAACCTCAAGACAAGGGTTTTAAGTTATACCCTGGGGGCATATAAGGTTTTTATAGAATTTTATAGTAGATAGGTTTTTATTTTATGCTATTATAGATTATTAATTCTACGCCACACTGCTGTTAATGCAACTGCTGCTAATTTTGCTACTACTAGTTCTGCAATTATCACCTTCATACAAATTCAATGTGAATGCTCGAAGGAAATATAAAAACAAAAGAAAAAAAATAAAGAATAAACCACACAACGCTACAAAACAAAATTAAACTGCGATAACTATGGAAAAGGTAAAAACAAACAAAATCAAAATCACGATTTTAATACACAAGACTAGCCAATGGAAAGTCCTGGATTGTTCTATTTCGACTTGTGAAACATGTATATACAACTTACCCATTTTCTTACTTATCTCAAAAATACAGTACCTTTGCGAACATAAGAGTTTCTCAACCATATGGGAATTCCCAACAAATATTTGCAATACCCCAAAAACATTGAACGAATTTGGTTACGTTTGGTTTTACTAGAGCAATTCCATAAAGGGGTTAAAAAAAAGACATGTGGCGCGAACATGGCGTTACAGAGACGACCGAGCGTAATTTTGTCAACTTGACCTTTAATTCGTGCTAGCAAACCGTAAATTTTCCACAGTTTTTCTTTAAGTGCTGCAATAACTAGATTTTTAGAAGCTTTAATAGATTTTTCATATTGGAGTCCGAGATACTCAAACTTATCCTTTTGTAGAACTGTCTTCCCGCAAACATCAACAACACGATTTGGCAATGTTTCGTCGTTTAAAACGACGAATTCAGTCTTAGACGGCTCTGTTGTTAGCCCAATATCACCAAGTGCAGATGACACGGCATTAATATCTTTCTGTAAAGACTCTAAATTATCACCTATCAAAAGTAGATCATCTGCGTAAGATAGATGACTAGCATCAATTCTATCATCTATCAAAAATTCATCTATCGATTTTGTTGCAGAACGTATTGCATTGTTAAATATCAGAGGGCTGATTACTGAGCCTTGTTTAACACCCCAACGAGTATCTATAGGTCCAGAAAGCTGTCCCACAAACCAAATTCTTGCATGAGATTTTCAATACCATTGTCATAGACAATTAAAATTAAAGGGATCAACTCTTGCCCTTAGTAGTGACAGGACTGCTTGCGAATGTAAGACAGAATCAAACGCTTTAGATATGTCTATTGCGCAGACGAATAACGGAGTTTTTCTTTTCTTAAAATTTTCAACAATTGAAATAAAAGTTGCATTTGCATTCTGAACACCGAGACCGGACCGAAAACTGAACTGATTGTCACCCACATCCGCTCACGCTGCCACTATAGGGCATAGTATCTTCTCCAGTAACTTTGCTAGAACTGAACAAATAGTGATGGGCCTGTACGAATAATAATCTTTAGGGTCTTTACTTTCTTATGTATACAGGTAACGACCTCCTTACACAAACCTTGTGGGACAGACTGTTGCGATACTATTGCTTGAAACAATAAAGCTATGTAACTAAACAGTTTAGGGGTACCATACCTCAGATGTTCCTGCTGAATACCATCTGCCCCAGGCGATTTTCCTAATAGAAGAGGACGAGCAAAAGATTCAGCAGATGACGGGGTAATAGTAAGCCAGTTACTGTATTGGTTTAGTCGAGCAAAATGCTGCATAAGAATGTCCCGGAAATTACTTTCTAATAATAGAGGATCAGCCGCAAACATTGAAGAAAAATGTTCAAACCATCTATTTATTTCAATGCTATCGGGCGACGACTAAGAATAACGGATAACTTCAGACACTTCTCGCCATAGCTGATGAGGATTATTTTTTATTTCCTGCGATAGCTCCTTAACCCGACTTCTTTTCCAAGATTTCACATTTTTTTGTTATTGGTGTTTACTCGACTTCATAATTTTAAAAACCCATCCTGAACGCGGTCTTCCACAGTCAGCCCAAATTTGTCTCCAAAACCCATAGCAAGACTTTACAACCTTCAAACCAGGAAAATATGACCAGCCTCTCTTACGGGAATTCAGCTTTATTTTTTCCGACGGGACTGCAACGGATCCAGCCATTTTCATACTATGCACCAGTTCAAGCCAATAACAATTCAAATCGAGAAACCGGTCAGATTTTACCCGCGAGAGCAAATGAAATGGAACCCTTATCTTATCTAAGCACGAATCAAGTAGCATCTGGTAAGTAAATATATCAATACGACTCCAGTTCTGTTTAGTGAACCACTTGGGTCTAGAGGGAGCATATGTCTCAAAAGAACTGAGTGGTAAATGAAACTCAAGATGCGATTGGTCACTTGAAAGAAAGTCATCAGAAACATTAACTATCTCCCATATCCCATATCTCCCAGATCCCCCATATAAGTTAACACAAAATCGAGATTAGAAGTGCTACCACCGTTGTGTGCATAGGTGAACGATCTATTTTTCTGTAGACATTAGAAAATTTGCGGCAATGTAGCATTTAACATTTGTGAGCGACCAATGGTATTATCATTAACGTCCGTATTAAAATCACCCATAATAACACAAGCTTTATGGGTAAGAGCTATTCTTTCAAGTAGTTTCGACAATGACAAGCAGGCAGAAGTAAACTTCTGACTTGATCAGTCATTTCTATAGTTTGTGCCCATATAAACGCAAATAGTAATAGAACCACTAAATTCTGCCGTAAGACATACATCATTAGACTCAAACAGATTACAATTATACTTTTTTCTAACAGCTATCATTAAGCCCCCCGAGGGTTCCTACATTACAGCTACTAATGCTGCTACCACTACTAGGGGAGACCGGCCCAGGGTCGGCACTGCCCACGTTCGGCCAAAGCAAATAATTTCAATTTAAAAACAAAGGAAGACTTCTGGTAGGGTGCAAAAGCCTGCCTGATGGATGTCTATTTTTGTTAAATGGCTGGCCTTGATAAACAATTTAACCGAAAATATCAGATTGGATCATGTTTTATGGTGAGTAAATCCTGAATTTTGTCCAAGTTTTGTCTGAAGCTCTACGCCTAGCTACAAATACTTGATAGGATATAAGCTCACGTTGCATTCTCTGATTAACTGCCTGTCTTTTGGCATCTTAGAAGACGCGCCATCTTCACCGGTCTGCTGCTAACATTTTTTCATCCCGTGAAATGGCGAATTCCCACGTTCGGCCACAATATCCGGGGCAAGTTTGGCATGCCAAACCAAAGCGTCCGAACGTGGGCTTAGAAAAGCTGAGTAAACAGCGTCTGAAGCTGGGCTTTCATGCTTATAAAAGCTGAGTAAACAAAATATTTTGAGAATATGATATCAGTTTTTTCTGTCTTAGTCGACAAGAAGTATGTCAGATCCTCTGCAAGCTCTATGGGTGTCTCTAGAGGAACACTACAAGACTAATTGAAAAAAGTTGAGCAGCTGAATATTCCTCCACAAAGCCTGGACCTGAGTTTCTTTACACCCGGTTATAACACAAGACAAATATTTACTGAGGAGTAAAAAAAAGACTAGAAACTTACCTGAAAACGATAGCTGATATGCATTTCGGCTGTACTCCACTGGAAGCGCGTAAACTTGCAAACACCTATGCCATTACTAAGGGTATAAAACTAGCATACAACTGGAAATGTGAAGCTAGTGGAGGTGGAGCCATTGCAGGCGAGGATTGGTATCGTGGTTTTATGGCTCGCAATAAGACTCTATCAGTAAGAATACCAGAAGGTACAAGCCTAGGACGGACGGCTGCTTTCAACCGTCACACTGTAGGAAGTTTCTTTGACAACCTGGAGCGGGTCCTAAATGAAAACAAGTTCAGACGAAGGGACATCTGGAATGTAGATGAGTAGGGTTTGACAACTGGCCACAAGCCTGGTAAAATCATTGCACGGCGAGGGAAGAAGCAAGTAGGGAAAGTCACGTCAGCGGAAAGAGGCCAGTTGACCGCGGTGTGTGCTGGTGTTAATGCCATTGGGAACAAAGTCCGTCCTCTGCTTATTTTCCCCTGGAAATAGTGTCCGGAAATTTTACTCAAGGGGCTCCACAGGGAACCATCATGACCGGCTCAGAAAATGCTTCTGGCTGGATGCCTCCCTTTTTCTGCTTTACTTGCAGAATTTTATCAATCATGTCAAACCCTCCAAACAGTCCCCCGTACTTATGGTGCTAGATAACCACATCAGCCGATACATCACTGAATTGCTTGATCTGGCTAAAAATAATGGTGCTGTACTTTTAACTGTCCCTCCTCATACTACTCACAAACTACAGGCTCTAAACAGGACAGTCATGGGGTCACTCAAGTTCCACTACAACCGGGAAGCTGCAAGTTTAATGACTGCCCATAAATTTAAAACTATATCAATGTATAACATTGCCCAACTGCTGGGGAAAGCATGTCCGAAGGCTTTCACTCCTGAGAATATCATCAGTGGATTCAGAGCAAGTGGGATCTGCCCCACAAACAGAGATGTCTTCAAGGATTATGAGTTCCTCTCGTCCTATGTCTCAGATAGACCACCAACAATATCTAGTGAAGCACCCACCAATGAAGTTTCTATGCCCAGCGCAAGTTCTGTGGGACATTTAGACTTTTATTTTAACATAGACGCCGATACTGAAGCAGCACAGGTTCCAGCTCCGAATGAGGAGCAAAGGTTGGCAGATGATTCGTTCAAAGAGATCGGAGATACGAACCCCTTCCCGAAAGGCTCACCGCGAAATATTAACAGGAAAAAAATATGAAGAAGTCAAGAGTACTCACCGACACCCCTGTGAAAGAACGCATTACTGCCGGAATAAACGCTGCATCTGCCAAGAAAGCCCTAGTCCAGGAAATAAAGAAAGTCAGAGAAGCGAAAAGGCTAAAGAAACGAAAAGTATGTTTCTAAGATTGTTTGATTGATTTTTTGCTATTTACTCCTAAGTTTATCTAAAGCATTTGATTCTTCTACCATTCTTTCAGGGAATCTCTATTACCTAATTTGTTTTAAGAAAATTAATCTGAATTTTTTTATTTAAACTATTTCTCGATTATTTGGAATATCCTTATAAATTCTAAATTTTCTTATTTCTAACCTGATGTTTCACTCTTTTTTAATAAAGTTCAATTGGAGAAAAAATTCATTTAACTCAGACGAAAAAATTGTTTGATGCACGCCTAGTGAACGCGTTTGCGACTGCAAGGCATATGCTGGTATCAAATACTGTAAGTGTTGAAAGGGGTGTCACGTGCCCGGGAAATGGAGATATCATATCTCCACTCATCTAGTTTTTACTATTTTGCTGCATATCAATCTAAGTGAAATTGCCATAAACTTTGAATTGTGTTGTCGAAAGAAAATTAGATTTAACTTAAACTTTTAAAGTTATTTCATTTATTTTAGATTGATAAATTCGGAAAGATTGTGACAAGCAAAAAGATGGGAACCAGTTTTATAGCTTTGGTGCTCTACTTCTTCACACTCTACCTCATTAAGTATACATCTTCTTCGAGTGTTCTGAATTTTGACATGTTTTTGTCGGTATCACAAAATGCAACACTGCCACTCGAAATTATGAGACTAAAGCCCCAAAGGGAAAAAGTGGTTTTCAATATACAGAATTCAGATAGTAGCGCCAAATTTGACATTGTCTCAGAAGGCGGATATGGCATCGTCCGACTTGTAGAAATTGCGACTGCAGGCTCCCATAGTGTTTGGATAGCATCGAGAGAAACCAACAAGGGATCGGTATGCACTTTTCTCATGAAATCTAAATAATTTAGATGATTGGATTAGTCATAGTTAATTAATGTAATTATTTAAAACTTTCAGCCATGGCTTATAAAACATTAACTTAATTGTGCTGTGAAGAAAGTACAAGGACATCATCTAATATTCTTTAGAGATGTTTCTGCGTGAACCTGCACATCTCCTCCCTTCCCTTCCAGTGAGCATTCCTATTTTAATCCATTTTTGTTTCTTTAGTCATTACTATGGCTTTTTTTCCAATAAATAAAATCTAATCTTGAAAATCAAAAATAAAAGTTTATTACACTATCAAGGATTTACTTGATGAAACAAAGAACTTACGTTCTTAGAACTACTAATCTTAGAACTACTTAAGAAAAATGTGATTCTTGTAAAATAAGGGTTTGGCTCTTAAATCTCAAAATTCAAAAATACTTAAATTGTCGTACGGAAAAACTTGTTGTTTCACAAACATTTTACTTGAACAGATATTGAGTTTAAAGTCTTAAAATTACCAAATTTTTAAGAAAAATATGATTCTTGTCATAGAAAGGAATTTGCCACTAAAATTCAAAAATTTAAATTAAAAAGTGTCTCAAAACTAATGTAACTGAAATCAGTTTTTGATTGAAAAGGTTGGAAGAGACTTTCAATTTTCGTCGTAAAATTTCGACGAATTTACGATTGTTTATTGTAGAGCTTTCTAAAACTCTTTTTTGAGCTTACAAATTAGCCCATTTTCAAAGAATTTCAAAGCTATTTCAGCTAATTATTTTGAAATATATTTTTCTTGTTTTTTTCTATTTTTGGCTTGGACAACATCTATGTGGAATAACAATTTCAGAAATTGCTAGTTTAAAATATTTTGAAAAATAAAAGATAGGTTTTGCCAACATGGTATACGTGTTACATTCTAGTAGGTTTTTGGTAAACAAAAGTAATCTTCGGCGTAAAGAGGGGAAATTTGATTGACTACCAACATCCAGTAAATATTTTTATTTTTCATTTTGTATATAACTTTCGTCTTCCTCTTAGTTTGGAGTCAATATGACCATCACAGCTCGTCTCTTTCAAACCTTTGTTAGATTTCCCCCTTTCCTAGACCTATTCGTTTTAATGTTTTTTACTTGCTAGAGTTGCAGACTCACTGGAAAAGGTCTGTCAAGCTTAAACCGTTTAATGCTCTAAGTTCTTTAAACGACTAAAATATATTGCACAATATGAATTAAAAAGCATATCAAAATAAAATTTCCTCTATTAGCTAAACCTTTTCAAATTTTGGACCATTATTGACAATTTAGTTCACTGTTTCATCACTCTATATGTCCATGATGTAAGATTGAACAATAATTAGTTCCTGTACTTTAATCTATTTGTAATACGTATTGATAATGTATTTTTGTAACGCTGGATACCAATATGAAATCGTTTTTATACAGAAATCGTTTAGATTTAGAAACATTATCAACAATTAAGTTTATTTTTAAATTATTCTGTGCGTCAATGAAGTTTAATTCTATAGCAATTAGTTATCTATTTTTATGGGTTGCTTCATGAGCACCCACCCCCGGAACGCCCCGTGTCACTGCGTCCACGACGGAGTGCCCACCGCTCGGAGCGCCCACCATATTGAGTGCCCACTAGCCGGAGTGTCCACTCATCGCAGGCTGTCACGGAGCGTCCACGATTTTAGCGTCCCCTTACAGACCATCGACAGTCGGAGTGTCCACATTTTTTTTACGAGATACTTTCAACCATAGCTAAGGGAACGTAGCAAAGATTCGACATAGGTCTCAGTGTTTCCACTTCTACTTATTTTGGTAGTAGAATACTTATTTTCGGACTATTCTACTTCCAAATCTCTTGTGGATTCCACACTTCATTGAGCATGAAGTTCTCGCGAAATCACACACAGTGAAATTCTCGCCGCATCTGCGAATTCCGCAACGCATTGCAAATTTTCTACGCTCCGTGCTGATTCGCAGCGCAATTTCCATTGGATTGATTTTCCGCTGATTTTCCTGTGGAATTTTCCGCTTTCTCTGGGAAACATGTTTTATGTTTGTAATGTAACACGTCCAGTATCTGTGAGACTCCCCTTCTCGTAAACCTAGCCCTCTTTTTGAAGCTAAAGCTGGCCTAATAAATACTACCGCATGTAGTTTGCTACTTTGTGGACACTCTGTAGGGTGGACGCTCCGTTTGTGGACGCTCCGTATTGTGGACGCTCCGTGAATGGACACTCCAAGCGGTGGTTACTCCGTGCAGTGGTTGCTCCATGCGATGAACGCTCCGTGCGGTGGGCGATCTGTCGTGGACGAAGTGACAAGGGACGCAGTGGAGAGTGGGCACTCAGGAACTAAGCTATTTTTATCCATTTCAGATACGTCTTTTAATATGTTTCCTTAATGATTAATTAAAATGTATAGCTTTTTTTTAATTTTAGCTAAATATTTTGAAATATAGCACTAATCTAAATCTATGGTTTAATAATGGTAAAAAAAAATATTTTTTTGTTGGTTTCGATTTAAAATCTGAGCTCCTACACTTTTCTCTTGTTTTTTTTTGTTTGTTTTTCTCTCTCTTATAACCTACTCTATTTTGTGGTATGCTCAAAATCACACGATCTAATAATTTTTATTCTGTGTAATTTGAGTTTCAATTAATTTGGAGTTATTTTGTTTCAAGAACCGTTCATGTTCTTTTTTAAAATTCGCCAATAGTTGTAATTTTGAGCCTCTAAAATTCAACCTGGCTATCAGAACTTGGAGGGTAGACAGAAGATTTCCTTTTACATACAAATTGGTAAATAACAATCAAAATATTCGAAATATATTTATTAGTTTTTTTTGCGCCTTTTTCCACAATCTATGATAATAACCTCTCGGATTCTAAGAAACCGCGACCGATTTTGTTTTTTTTACTTTTTAGTTCTTTGCCTTTTTGTAATTGTGTTTTTAATCCTTTATTTCCTATTTTCATTATCTTAGATTCAGAGAATGAAGTTGCATGTCTTGGTTCAGCCTACTACTGAAGAGATTATATCTACAACTGAGGACACAATGGTAGGTTTCATTATCTTTTTTCTGTTCGTATTTAGTTTCATTTTTGTATATAATTAAAGAAAAAGTTTCTGAAAAGGAGGTTTTTCAAAGAAAAGTAAGTAGCCATATTAAACTTAAGACCAGCAGAGTTAAATTCCTATAATAAGTTAAACTCTAAATAATAGGAAACTACAATTATAGAATAAAACTCAAAACGAACTGAAATTATATAAGCGATCATAACAAACATAATGATAACAAGGAAATTAAACCTTAAAACAAGAAAAAAATAAAGTGAATAATCAAGTCAAACATTTAAATAGCAAAAATTGTTGCACACAGGAGATTGGCTACTAATACCTTTCTCATCCCAAACTGTATAGCCTAAGGCCTATTGCTTCGTTTGTTTTTTGGAAAACATAAGGTTAATATTTTAGGTCTATCTTCGTAGGAAATATTGTAAGTCAAATATTTTGTGTGGTTTTAGAACTTAGGTTAAACGATTGGTTAGAAAACACAGAAATACTTGACTTGGTGCAAGCGGGATTTAAATCGACATTTAGCACTGTTGACTACTTATTTTACTTTAGATAGCCTTCTTAGACCTGAAAAGTGCTTTTGACTTGATAAATAGGAAGTTGTTAGTTGAAAATCTGTTAGAAATTGGCCTGCCGTCTTGTTTTGTAGGGATAACAGTAGGTATGGCTCAGTGAAGTTTGTTTGAAGTTTGTTTTGATGTATCAGTGAAGTTTGTTTTATGGACAATTTTTTGTCTGGTCATTTCTCCCGTCGGAGCAAAACAAATATTATTTTATCTTCTAAGCTTTTCTATCTGTTTATTAATGATTTAGATAGTTTTATGAAAAATAAAAGGACCCTTATGTACCTTTGGATTCATTTAGGCTATCCTGTATGCTATTTGTAGATGGCATAGCTCTAGTGGTGGATAGTTGAGATAAACATCAGAGGCAACTAGATGAAGAATTATTGAAGATTTATTTAGGGAAGAAACATTTAGTGTTTAATATCTAAGAAGTCTGTGGTCTTAATATATCGGTTCAAAGGAAAGGCTAACAGAGGTTAACCTTTGTTAACCTCTTAAGAGGTTAATTGAGGTTAAAGAATAATTTCTTTATTTGGATGTTAAGTTCCAAGCACTAAAAGGGATGTCTAGAAATATAGAAGATTGTAAATTCATGGGCAAAACTCAACATTATGGATCACTGAGAATTGAGGTTTCGCCAAAGCAGCTAAGTTAGAAGAAGTTCAGCTAATATATTCTAAGAGATTTTTGGGCCTACGGGATTCCTTTAGCTGAGTAGTGATGAAAGGGGCAATGGGGCTTTGTCGTGCCCGATGCAAGGACGTGTGAATGAGAATCTCTTTTATTTTGCATCCAAGTGTGAAGAGGTACTTGAAGTTCAGAATGAATGTTTTTGAAGAATGTTGAGGACTGGGTTTGGATTAATTGACCTGATATATGAGAGGAATGCGTGTGCTATTAAGCAGTTGTCCTAGTTTCTTCGTATAAGGATTAAACTTAGGAATTTTCTTTGTGGGGATAGTTTGTTAAAGTCTTTCAAAGTTTAATTTTAGTATGGTTGTTGTTTGATGGTTAAAATGTTGACCCTATTGCGTTTTTAGTTTTTTTTTGTATGATTTGAAGCTGGTTTTTTTTCTTAGGGCTTTGTTTGTGGCTGTATTTTGTGTGTTACTTTGGTAAGCATGCTTATGAAGAAAATCGTATTTTATCTTATGTATTTTGAAGTTTGCTTTTGTTTATCAGAATTTCAAAGACGAATAAAAGGAAATGTCTACAATAATGGAATGAATAATGGATGAATGGAATGAATTAATGGAAACAAATTGATCATTTAATGCTTAATCCTAGTGATATTAATTCCTGAAAGATTAGAAATTCAAGATTTTATTTAATTTAAATTTTTGCATTTCAAAGTTGTAAATATAAAGGAAATATATTTGCAATAAAATGTGTTGCCAGTAAAGTGAAGTTTTACGGTTAGGAGAAGAGAAAAAGGCAGTAGCCAAACTCCTGTTTCTATAAATTTTGTTCATTTTAAGTTTGACCTGAATATTGATTTAATTTTTTAATCGTTTTAAGATTTATCTATATTAGTGTCAGTTATCTTTTTGTCTGTTATGATCTTTTATTTTAATTTCTGTTCGTTTTAAGTTTTGAAGGTTTCCAAACGTTCTTTCTATTTCTAAATCATTTCCTGTATGTTAACTCTTGGCTAATTTTATAATTTACAATCCTTTTTCAGAAGCTGTGGCTGTGGGGGCACCACAACCCTAGAGCTCGTATATTTATTAGACTTTTGACTATTTTGAAAAAAGTGGCTATTTTTAAATTTTATCAGTGTTTAGGGAATTTAAAAAGAACAAGCGGAGTCTTTTGCCCTCCAGGCACTATTCAACGTGCCTTGGGAGTTTCAACCCAATACCCTCAACAATTCCTGGGAAATTATTTATGTGACGTTGTGACAATCAGCTTGCACATACTGTGTTCAATTTTGCTCAACCTTCCAGCTGAAAGTAGTCACAAGCAGATTTGGTCAGCAGTTGCATGAAGTTAAAGTCACAGCATCACGCTTTCGCAATCAGAAGTAGCCACAGTCTCAGATACAACCAGTCACATTTGCTACAACAGTAATAGCAACAGTAGTAATAGTAGTATTAGTAGTAGCAATGGTGACCCAATGCCCTTTGTCATCCCTATGCTATTGAATACTCCCCCTATTGGCAGGTCTGAATACAAACAGTGTCTATTGATTTTGTTCAGTACCCCCCTGAGCATTCCCTAAAGATTACCCTTTAAGTGCTTAGCTTTTTCGGAGACACCGACAATCAAACATGAACAATGGACAAATTGTATAATTTACAGCTTTTAACCCAGAGACCGTGGAGGGCTTGAAACCCCTAGAGGCACAGTTAGCAAACCTTAAGATTATTTTGGACAGGTTTCTTTTCAAATTTTTTAAATCTAGATAGGGTAAGCGGTAGAAGGGCTTGCTGCCGTCTGATCACTTTCGATAATTTCCACAGAAACATCATAAAGATTTCAGCTTAATACCCGAAGTTTCCCAAAAAATATTGCTTGTACACCTTTTTGACAGCTCACAATTAATTAGTGCCTTTTGATTTTTTTCAATATCCCTCTAAGAATTTCAGGAAGCAGTTGGAAATATTTTGTTTTAAATTTACACGTAATGTGTTTTGAATTTACTCAATGTTCCAATCAGAAAACTTCTGAAATCAATCTCAAGTAAAAGCAGTCACAGTCACAAGCAGGAGCAGTAACAGTCACGCGTAGTCAGCTTAACAATGTCACTCGTTTGGTAGTTTCAAAAGAATTTTAAGAATTTTTTTAATGTCTTGATGTTTTATGTTTATACCTTTTTTTAATTATTACTATTATTACTTTTTTTGGGGGGGGAGGGCAGTTGACACTAGCCTGGGTTAGAAATGTTTGTTTTGAGGGGTGGTGAGTTTGTTTAACATTTCTTACGGCTTGGTTAAAAGCACAGTTTATAGAATTAGCAGTATGATCATACCCTATCACACCCATTATAAAAACCAGGACCAAGGTGCGAGTGCTCCAGAGAACGTTTTTGCAGATATAAACATAAGCGGCATTAGATCTTTTCACGGGTAGACAATTCAGATTTCTCTTGGACACGAAACAAGTGGAAACCAGCTATTACGAATAATTCACTTTGTAACCATTTCTCATTGATTGACGGAAACAGACTAACCCGCTAATGCAGAAAGAAGTGGGAGGAGCTTTTTGTTCGTACCGAGAATGAAGACCAGAAATGATCTGCGATAAACTTACTGGATAATTCTATAAACTGTGGTTACAAGTGTGTATTTGGAATTTTGTTTAGTTCATTGGATAGTCCTATGTCTTCTTTTTATTTTCTTTTTTTTCTGAAGGGAGGGGGTTCTCTTAATATCCCTTATCGTTTTGGTCTTTTAAATATTTTCTTTGTTTCGTTTTGTGTGTGTGTGTGTGTGTGTGTGTGTGTGTGTGTGTGTGTGTGTGTGTGTGTGTGTGTGTGTGTGTGTGTGTGTGTGTGTGTGTGTGTGTGTGTGTGTGTGTGTGTGTGTGTGTGTGTGTGTGTGTGTGTGTGTGTGTGTGTGTGTGTGTGTGTGTGTGTGTGTGTGTGTGTGTGTGTGTGTGTGTGTGTGTGTGTGTGTGTGTGTGTGTGTGTGTGTGTGTGTGTGTGTGTGTGTGTGTGTGTGTGTGTGTGTGTGTGTGTGTGTGTGTGTGTGTGTGTGTGTGTGTGTGTGTGTGTGTGTGTGTGTGTGTGTGTGTGTGTGTGTGTGTGTGTGTGTGTGTGTGTGTGTGTGTGTGTGTGTGTGTGTGTGTGTGTGTGTGTGTGTGTGTGTGTGTGTGTGTGTGTGTGTGTGTGTGTGTGTGTGTGTGTGTGTGTGTGTGTGTGTGTGTGTGTGTGTGTGTGTGTGTGTGTGTGTGTGTGTGTGTGTGTGTGTGTGTGTGTGTGTGTGTGTGTGTGTGTGTGTGTGTGTGTGTGTGTGTGTGTGTGTGTGTGTGTGTGTGTGTGTGTGTGTGTGTGTGTGTGTGTGTGTGTGTGTGTGTGTGTGTGTGTGTGTGTTGAGTCTTTGAAGGTCGAAATGCATTATATTAAAAATATTTTTCTTTTCTTTTTTTAGTATTTTGTGTAATTTCTGTTTTTCTCCTATTGTTTTCCTGGCCATAAAGCCTTACAAACTCAACACCCTTCAAAACAAACATTTCTAACCCAGGCTAGTTTTTTTCTATGTTGAAGTGGTTTTGCCGTAAATTTACTGGTTGAATATTTTGATTGATTGATTGATGGATAGTCGGAGTGCAGTTGCAGTCACAGTAGCAGTTGTAGCAGTAGTCACCCTGAAAGTTTCAAGTTTAATCTCTACCCCGTTCCTAAATCACTGCAGTCACATGTTTTTGATAGCTTGGACAGTGTCTTTTCATTCTGCTCAAGATTCCCTGAAATTTCACCTCAATACTCTTGGCATTTAGATATGCAGGATCATACATTTCCTCTTTGCCCATGATATGTTTTGCATGAAAAAAAGAAACATTTGCAAAATTTGCATTCCTCGCCCCGAGGGCTGTGGGGGGCATGGCATCCCCGGAGGCATAATTGTAAGACCTTTAGACTATTCTAAATAAAATAACTTTTCAGATTTTTTCAGTACTAAGGGGGGCATCTGAAAGGGTGGTAGTGGTTGTCCCCTCATCCCTTTTCAACATCCATTGAAAATTTCAACTTAAATACTTCTTAGATATTGCTACTGCGTCCTTTTAACCACCATCCTGTATATGGTGGGTTTTGATTTTGTTTGTCACCCCTTCAATATTTTCTAAAAGTTCTACCTTAATACCCCAAGCCTTTTTGGAGACTCGAGATCGAACATGCTCTCTTTTTCCAAAAAACAACCTTATATATGGTTCTAGGTGCTTACCCCCCCCCGGTGATTAATCCCCCCAGAAAATACCCCCTGAAAATACCTTTGCTGAAAATGCCCCCGAAAAATTACCCCCACGGAACCCCCCTCAAAAATGCCCCCCAAAAATACCTCTTGGAAAATACCCCCCCCGGAAAATATCTTCCAGAAAACAACCCCCGGAAATTACTCCCCCCCCCCTCGAAAAATACCCTCGTGAAAATAAGGCTTTCAAGATTTGAGAATTTTATTTGAGTTATTTTCCGTAGGGGGAAGGAATTTTGTACTTGTGTATTATGCGCCACTCACTCAAGTGTACGCTGTGTAAAATTCGAGAACACATCGGTGTTTTCGTTAGTTTCTTCGTTACTTTATAAATAAATATGGGCTATAGATTTGCACATTAGGGGGGGGGGAAGTATAGCGGGTACCTATGGAAAATACCCTCTGGAAAATACCCCAACACGGAAAAACCCCCCGGAAAATGTCCCCCCACGGAAGGAAGCACCTTACGGAAAATACCCCATCCTTCGAAAATACCCTCGTGGAAAATACCCTCCCCCCTGTGAAAAATATGGTTTCTATATTTGAAACTTTTATTTGATTTTTTTAGTTTCGTTGAAAATTTTTAAGGAGCGGGAAAAAGAGAAAAGAGGAAAAAGAGGAATACAAGAAGTATCTTAAAAACTTTGAAAAAGGAACACAAATCCATCTGTGTTGAAAAGCCTTTCATATGAACTTCTACAATTTTTGGCAGTAGCTGGTACCAAATTAAAAAAAAATGAAGAAGAAAAAAAATATAGGCGAACAATCATCAAAATTAAGCTTAAACATATGCCACCAAAAAGTTTAAGAATGTTTGGCTATCCTTTGAAAGGATAGTTGGCCATATATCCTTAGAACTGTAAATAAACTAATTTAGAATTATGTCAAATAACTCTTGGCATTTATAAGTTGTTAGTAGTAATACGTAGGCTGCATACCTCTCTGTTCAACTACTTTAAAATATTGGGAAGTTTAAATAATAAAATAAAAATAAATAAAAAATTAATTAAATAATAAGCAAGGCTAACTTACGAAAAAAGAAAAAAATCATGCTGTTTAAAAGATTTAATCGAACTCTATAGTATTGGAAATCAATTAGATCAATTACTTGAATTATCCAATTTTCACAATTTACACAATTCACATTTTCACATTAATCCATATTTTGATGCTTTTCCCACTTATTTTCTTGTTTTGTTATTTTCTTATTTTCATTCTTATTTTCAAATGTCTATCACTCATATAATTCTCGTACAATTCATCTACAAGTACCAAAATTCCTTCCCCCAACGGAAATTAAAAAATAAAGCTCAAATAAAATTCTCAAATTTGGAAAGCCTCATTTTCCATGGGGGTATTTTCCTGGGGGGAGGTATTTACCAGGGGGGCTATTTCCCGCGCGGGGGGTATTATTTGGGGGGTATTTTCCATGGGGGGGGGTATTTTACGGAGGGGAGGGGGATTTTTCAAGGGGGGTTTCGCCGGGGGCTAAGCTGTGTTTGCTGCTTGCAGAATATTTTGATATCTCCTCCCTCCCCCTCCCACATCTTAGTTACGCCACTCTTAGGGGTACTAGTGAATAAAGTAGTTGAACTTTTTTAAGTACAAAGAAATCCCAAAATCCTTAGGCCATATACCTAGAAAGAACTGTTTTTTGACTTCTTAATGTCCAAATACTTCTCCCCCTGGGAAATACCCCACTGGAAAATACCCCCCCCCCCCCGTGGAAAAGAAGGCTTTCCAAATTTGAGAGTTTTATCCGATTTCTTTTTTAAATTCCTGAAGGGGGAAGGAGTTTTGGTACTTGTGCATTACACTTTGGTTGCATCTGAGAAAATTGGTTTAATAGCCACAAAGACAAGTGACAGAATAGATGGAAAACATATAATTTATAATAAGGGGGTGTAAAGTATAGCGAGTCTGCATGCAAAACGTATTAGCTACAATTACTCTGCGCGTTATGAAGTAAGAATTGTTTTCTAGCCTCATGCTGTCTATATACTTTACCCCCCTAATTTGCAAGTCTATAGCAAATTATATATTTCCAATCTATTCTGTTACTTGTCACATGTCTTTGTGGCTATGAAACTGGTTTTCTCAGATCTAACCTGAGCGTAATTCTCGAGTGTGTTTCATTTAATTCGCAAGTACCAAATGACCTATAAAAAATCATACAGCCTCCTTTGTGTGGTTTTTAGAACAAAGCTATGTTTCCAAAAGGTGATGAATTCCGTTTTAGTCAGCAAAAACTACTAGTAGATACTTTCTATGGCAATACATCGTCTGTAAAATGTGACAAAGCTAATTTGTAGAATTTAGCACAATTTTTGATAAATTCCAAAGCATAGGTTGAAGTTAAATCAAGATAAATAACAATCTACACAAAATAGTGCAATTTTTTTTATTTTGCTGTTGAAAAATTTTGAAATGTATCCAATGCTTTGGAATTTGCAAGCAGTCGAAGAGATGCCAACTTGTTCTGATGATGTAACTTCAGCTTTCTTAGACTAGCTATCTTTATATCATCTTTTCAGTAAGAATGTGCAATTTCTTTGGTCAACAGATTGTGATGCAGCTTTTGAAGACCTTAAAATCACATTAGGCTTTGATGCAATAGAAATATACCTTTACTAAAACGTGTCGGTAACAGCCATTTGTGATGCTTCGCTGAGAGGTTTGGGATCATTGTCTCAAATGATCCCAATCTGCTCAGATCCTTTACTGAGCAAACATTACCCCATGTTTGCTCGAAGGGACACGAGTAACTCATTATGTGTTTTTTCTTTACGTTGAATGTAATTATTTGAACTTCAGTCTGAAGAATTAAAGTTCTTAACTTCATAGCATCCTGGATCTAAACTTAGTATAAAAACAGAATAAAAACAGCAATGCTTTTATGTAGCAATGTTAAATGTAATTTTTATTTTCAAAATCAATTTGTATAAAATGCTTTCACCTACAACTCTCATCATCAACAGCAGGAATGATAAATACTGCAACTGCTAACAACTCGCTGCAGGACAAAGCCACCAGAGGTCAATCCTTCCCTTAAAAGTTGCACTTTGTTCGTGTTCACCCTAGCTAGAAAACCTGTCTTGGCTAAATTTATATCAGACGATTTCTAGTTTTGTTAGTGATTGGTAGATGACATATTTTAATTAATAAAATTATGCCTTTGTGTCTAGAGTTTCTAAATCTCAGGGCTAAAGTCTCCCCCCGCCAAGATTAATTTTTAAAGGCTGTCAAATAAAAAGACACCGATTTCTACCAAACACAAAAATACTTTTCTTTTTTTTATGATCAAAGACCGATACTTTAATCAGTGCTTAAAACGTTAAAGTAAAATTAAAGGGAGTCCTGTTAAACAACGGTGTAGAAGAAGTCCTGTTAAGCAGGCTTAAACAGCTTAGAATGGTAGTTACTATAAATAGGGTTGTATTTTGGCTATGCTAGTTTAGTATTGCCAATATAACTGCTAGAAGTTGTAAGATGTTCTATGTGGTTTCTTTGTTCAAACGTAATTATACATTTCTAGACTTGAAACGTTTTATCAATTGGGTTGATACAGTTTAGCTCCACTTGCCAGTGCAAGAAACCATTTCATCTTCTGGCACTCCATTTGCCAGAAGAGGTTCTGCTGAACAGAATATTTTTGTAAAAATGACAAGAATAAAACCGAAGTAAATATGTTATTATATATGTTGTGAAAAACAAAACAAAAAAGACAACGAACAACATGCTAATCTTGCAACCCTTATATCTACGAAAATTTACTTTTCTTAAACTTTGAGCCTTGAAGTTTCCGAAGACTCGATTTAATATGGTTCAGCTTCAATACATTTGACAAATTGTTGAATAAAAAAAAAGAAAAACATTCAAAACTTTTTCTACTACATTTGAAAATACCTCAATTTTTCTTCACCTCATTAGCTCTAATGGGGATTGGGCCTTTACTGCTTACCAAAAAGGGGAATTGATATAAAATTTTAATGGGAAGTAATAGATCAAGTTTTAGAAAATGAGGTAATTACCAGGACTAGTGGCAAATCATCATCTGTGATGGAGCCGTGAAGCCTATAATAAAAAAAAATTGGAACCTAAAAAGCCAATTTCAATTCGAGTTTCTATGCTTTAATCCATAATTCATTTAACCAGCAGAGCCAAACTTGCATGAAGTGATGACTCTTAGATTTTTTTTGTTTTGATTAATTATTCTAACTGATTTTTTTTGTTTTGTTTTATGGAATAGGCTACGGCTTAACTTTCAAATCTATCCATCCAACCATAGCGAAACATGCGCTTGACATGACCCGCAGACTCTTGTAGATGTAGGTTTTCGTAAGATGTAGAGATGTAGATTTTTGCTTCAATACATATTTTAACTAAGTCTTTTCTTATGCTTTTGTAGCTTCTATTCTTGAATATATCCAGGATTTGCACAAAATCCAAAAAATTATGAACTGCCATTGACGGAACGACGGATCGATGGTTGTTCGCTAGTATCCGTCGATGGCAGTTCATAATTTTTTGGATTTTTTGCAAATCGCGGATATTGGCGAATGACTTGCTTTTATGGTTGTTAGACATTTGATTTTAGTTCACACAATTTTTGGCTGTCTTTTACTTTTATTTATCTTTTAATTATCAGGGTTGTTCTTTGGTTTTTGTTTTTTTCGCACCAGTTTTTTGCATTTGTTTTTTGTTGTTTTTTTCTTCGGCATTTTTCTTGAATAAATTATTTCGTTTCGCGCTGAAGAAGGGAGGCGTTTGTCCTCTAGAAATATTCGCTTTGTTGTGTTTTTTCAGTATCTTCATTTGGCCTTTAAAAACCCCATTTTTGCTCGTTTTTCTTTCTTTATGACAGTTATTTATATAATATAATGTCTTTTGAAAGGCCCAAAAAACGAAAATTTGCAGTTGCAGTTACTATAAATGATGATTCTTTGGAACCAACACCTATCAAAGATGTGAAATTTGACAACCTGGACCATCAATTGCGACAAAGCCAATACGGACAGAAAAAGCAAAGGCTATTGCTAAATTGTCTGAAGTAATCAAAATCCAAAAACGTATCAAAAATGAAAATGAAGAGCAAAGACACGGGCGGTTAGAAAAAATACGAAACCAAACAAGTGACGGAGTCAAAAATGAAAATGAAGAGCGGCGAGTCAATGAAAATCAACCTGGACAGCGAGAATAAAAATTTATTAAAATCGAAAATTATAGCAATGATGATTGGGTTTGGGATTTTGACATCAATAAGGTCATAAATGCATACCATACCTTTGTTAAAAAAAAACGTTTGGCGATATGTCTTTCATAATGACGAAAGATAAGCCGAGGTGTAAAGAAGCAAACAAATTGAAAATGATAGCAATGATGATTGGGTTTTGGATTTTGACATGGATAAGGTCATCAAAACCTGCCATACCTTTGAAAATCAAAAATATGGACTGGATAAATTGTTGGAAGAAAAAGAAGTTTTTGTCCCACCACCTGAACAATTAAAAGAAAAAAAGGTTCGGCGATATGTCGTTCGTAATGGCAAAAGACAAGCCAAGGCAAAAGTAGAAGTTTTTGACCCACCACCTGAACAATCAAAAGGAACAAAAGTTCAGGGATATGTCTTTCATAATGACAAAAGACAAGATGAGGCAAAAGTTAAAGGTCCAATAAAAAAAATGTGTAGTTTTACAAGGGCACAACTTCTTATTTAAGGTTCTTTTGGACGTCATGAAATCAAGAAAAGGCTCAAATTATCTGCGTTTAGAAGACAAGCGACAGTGAGAATCTATATTAGAAATCCTACCGTGTGCCCCATACTTTTGTTAAAAAACAAAGGTTCGATGATACGTATTTCATAATGACGAAAGATAAGCCAAGGTGTAACGAACCAAAAAAATTTGAACGTGATCGCGATGATGATTGGGTTTTGGATTTTGACATGGATAAGGTCATCCATTCCTACCATACTTTTGAAAATCATAAACATGGACAGGATAAATCGTTGAAGAAAAAGAAGTTTTTGTCCCACCACCTGAACCATTAAAAGAAACAAAAGGTTCGGCAATACGTCTTTCATAATGACAAAAGACAAGCCAAGGCAAAAGAGGAAGGTTCTGTCCCACCACCTGAACAATTAGATGAAATAAAGTTTGTCGTCGCTGCCTACCATTACTTTAAAAATCAGAAACCTTGACTAGATAAACCGTTGGAATAAAAAGAAGTTTTTGCCCCACCACCTGAATAATTGAAAGAAACAAAGGTTGGGCAATATGTATTTCACAATGACAAAAGACAAGCCGATCCAAAAGTTAAAGGTGCAACTAAAAAATACAATCTTACAAAGGCGCCACTTCTAATATAGAAGCCGGCCACGCTGATGTTAAGTGTTAGCTGATGTTTAATCAGCTTAAAAAGCCAATACTCTCCATGTATATGTTGTTATAAAAAATTTTTTTTAAGGGTTTCGGATACTATTGAGCTGAGTCATTCTTTATTTATAAATTGCTACCACGGACTATTTGAAACACAAATTGCTTGGAATTTGTTTTGCTACCTTACATAGATCTGTTCAAAGAGCGATTGTTTATCATAAATGTAAAGATCCCTCAAAATGCAATGAGAAAGCCACACCAAAAAGAAAGTGGCTCTTCATAGACAAAACGGCACTAGAGGGCCTTGATCACATTTTGCTAATATTTTAATAAACTCGACACAGAATATTGAATATTGATTTAATTTAAAATATTATTTGAACCCGTAGTTAATAGTCATAATCAGTTCTGACAAAACCACCAGAGAACTAAAGTAAATACAAGACCAAAAAGAATAGCAGCATTGGATGCAAATAGCAAAACTTTTTCGCAATAAAATGAATAATTTAACGTCAAATTTAATATCTTATTTTATTTCCAGATTCTATTGTTTTTTGTTGTAAATGTATTGTTTTTAGTTTTAGATTATTTTAGGTTTTGTCTTTGCTCTTTTAATTAGTTCATTCTACGTTGTACCGAAGACGCTTAATTTCACACAGGCAGAATACGTGTTGCTTGGTCTGTCTTTACCTTTCTTTCTACTGGTTGTAGACCTGTGATCTTGTTATTAAGATTGAATTTTTTTATTTTTATTTTAACTTCTTAAATTGTGTTTGTTTTTTTGTTTTTTTTTCAGAAATTGAGATAGCGTCATGACTTGCCAGATTGGCTTTAAATCTTTTATTTTTGCTGTAACAAGTAATTATCTACAATTTTTCAACTAAATTACCTAGGTACTCCAGAGCCTAGACCTAAGGCTCCTAACATGAGATGTAGGCCCAATTGGTGGTACTTATCAACTATTGGCCGGTCGTGGGTAGGACATGCACCCTTCAGTGGGCTAATTTAGAGCTTTAATTAAAAAAAAAAATTCCATGTGAATTACGTCACATTCATATGCATTTGAAGACGTAAAAAGATGCATGATAGTATTGCAATAACGTGGTAAATTTAGAGTATATTTGCAAAACAATACTTTTATTCTATCTAAAATCAAGGTACAAATTAAAATTTTCAGACAGGGAAGAAAAAAAATATGTATGTTTAGTTAATCTAAAAACTTAGAATTCCATCGGAATAATATTGTGAATTTTAGAGTCAATATTTAGTTTGTGTAAATGCTGTTTCCGTTGTTCTTGTTTAAGAATTATTATACAAGGACAAATTTTTCGCAAAAGTAACTGAAGACCCCGCTCACCACTTTGATTTAAGTGTAAACTAAATAAAAACAACAAGTTTTTTTTTCAACTGAAAGTAAGGAACAACATTAAAACTTAAAAAGAAAACAAATTAATGCGTATATGAGGGGGTGTATCTCCTCATCGACATCTCAGTCTTCAAGCTAAATTTTTTTGGCACTTTTAGAAAATGTTACTTATTGTTCTAATTAAACAACCCTTGTATTTCAGGATGCGTTTTAAAAGAATTGGGAGAAAATTCCAAGGAAAAATACCCCTGCCCAAGGATATAGCCTCTGGTCATTTCAATCCTGGTGAAAATTTACCCCTTTAACACCTCTAATTACCTTTAACACCTCTACGCGTAAAATTGAGTCGGTAAAGAGAAAGCAAGACATATAGAAATTTCATATAGAAATTCTGGCAAAATCCCCCAATATACAGTATCCCCTGAAAAGTTCAACCCCTGGAAACTTCCCTCTGCATGGAAAATTTTCCTCATGCAAAATCTCCCCCTGCAGAATATTTGTCCTCCCCTCCTCCCCCGAAAAATGTATGCATACCTCCCAATAACAAATTCTATATATAAACAATAGGCAAATTTTAAACCTTCAAGACCATTCCCCAGGGGATGTGGGGGTCATTTTATATCCCTTTCAACTATGCTTAACAAAGAAACTATCTCCGAATTTTGATAGGAGGATTTTGAAAAAAAAATTGGCGCGGGAGGGAGTCTAGTTGCCCACTTATTTCTTTGGACACTTAAAAAGGGCACTATAGCTTGTAATTTCCATTAAAATGAGCCCTCTTCTGATGTTCTAGCCCTTCTGGGTCAATAGAATCACCCTGGGGAAAAGAAAAAAAAACAATTAAACACGCATCCGTGATCTTTTTTCTGGCAAAAAAAATACAAAACTCCACATTTTTCAGATAGGAGCTTGAAACCTCCACTGTAGAGTTTTCTGATACGCTGAATCTGATGGTTTGATTTTCATTAAGGTTCTATGACTTTTAAGGGATATACCCTCCTTTTTTCAAAAATAAGACAAATTTTCTCAGGCTCGTAACCTTTGATGGGTAAGATCAGACTTAATGAAACCTATGCATTTAAAATCAGCATAAAAATCCAATTCTTTTTATATATCTATGGGTAATCAAAATTTTGTTTTTGAGTTTCGGTTACTATTGAGCCAGGTCGCTCCTTACTTACAGTTTGTTACCATGAACTATCTGATCAACCATTGTAGCATGATAAACTTATTTACATGGTGGTAGTTACAGCTTATTAATGAATATTTGTTCTTTCAAATACATTTGCTCCCATACTTGAACTCTTTATTTTGTTTACTTAAGTAAAAAAAAAACAAAGAAAAAAAAATCATATTGTGATTATCTTCTTAGGACATACAACCAGGATTGTCAACTGGTAATTGTGAAGAAATCACATGGTATGTCATAGCCTGTATATCTGGAGTTGCCAATGTTGCTTCTGCTCTCGCATGGATATACTTATTCAAAAAGATGAACAAACAAAGAAAGGAACATCGGGAATTGAAAAGGATCCTATATGACAGTATGTATATATTCTTTCTGTTTTGTTACTATTTTTGGCAACTTTTTTTTTGGCTTTTTTTGCTTGTTTTGGCCTTTTTTTTTTACTGATCAAACACTATTGTAAAACTTATTAAGAAGTGGCTGTTCTCAGATGCATTGACTTCAATACTTGTTTTATTTTGTTTATTTAAGAAAAAAAAACTTAGATTATGAGTTAAAAAATGTTCCTAGGATATAATATCGACAACACAACACTAGGAACAGAACTGCATACTGTAACAGATCGAAGAAAAACATGGTTTTCACTGGCTGTTATTAGTTTAAGTCATCTTAAAAGACAAATTTATTAGATTTTCGACTGTGCTGAACAAAATGGCTATCTCAAAATTTTAATTGGGTGATTTTGAGAAAAAAATGAGCGTGGGAGGGGGCCTAATTGCCCTCCAATTTTTTGGTCACTTAAAAAGGGTACTAGAACTTTTAATTTCGGTTGAAACGAGCTCTCTACTGATATTCTAGGACCATTGGGTCGATACGATCACCCCTGGGAAAACCAAACAAAATAACACGCATCCGTGATCTTTCTTCTGGCAAAAAATGCAAATTCCACATGTTTGTAGATAGGAGCTTGAAACCTCTACAGTAGGATTCTCTGATACGCTGAATATGATGGTGTGATTTTCATTAAGGTTTTATAACTTTCAGGGGGTCTTCCCCCCTTTTTTCGAAAATCAGCCAAATTTTTCTCAGGCGCGTAACTTTTGATGGGTAGGACTAAACTTGATGAAAGTTATATTTTTGAAATCAAAATTAAAATCTAATTCTTTTGATATATCTATTGGTATCAAAGTTCCGTTTTTTAGAGTTTAGTTAACAATTGAGCCAGAACGCTCCTTACTTACAGTTCATTACCACGAACTGTTTGAAAAGTCTAATACCTACTGTGTCATCGGCGCTTTACTGAAAACGAATTATATTAAAAATATTTTCATTTCCAGTTACTGCAGCATTGAACATGAATATACAATTACAGGGAAATAAAATATTGAACGAATGATCTTTCAATAATTAATAGCATTATACATCAAACATTCAGTTCAATTTTATCTGTACATTCCAAGACTGTTCAAGACACGTAGGCCTATAGTTTTCAGTAAAACTCCAATCACAGAGTAGGTTTTAGACGTTTACAGTGAAAGAAGGAGACAATACCCAAACTCTTCTTTCAAGAGATTTTTGTTCGGTTCAAGCTGGATTTGCGTATTCAATTTAATTTTCACTCGTTTTAAGATTTATTTACTCATTTATATTAGCAGCTATTGTTTGTTTGTTTGCTATGATTGTTTATTTAATTTTTGTTCGTTTTGGGTTTCCTTTATGCCTCAATAGCAAAATATTTTTGTTCGTTCTAAGCTTGGTTCGCATATTCAGCTGAAGCTTTACTCTTTTTGAGATTTACTTATTCATTTATATTAGTAGCCTACCTGTTGAATGTTTTTTTTGCTATCATTGTTTGTTTAATTTCTGTTCGTTTCGGGTTTCATTTATTCTTTAATAGCAATATCTGGTTGTTTTTAGCTTTTGTTGTTGTAGGTCTCTATTTCCTCTGCTCTTAAATTTAATATGTCCTTTACTTTTCTTTAAAAAACTTCTTTTTCCGAAAGTGTTTTAATTATTTCTAATTGAAAGAGGATAGAGTTAGTAGAAGGGGGGTGCCAGTCGTGACGGGACTCCTTATATGGGCATAGAATACTAACGGGACTCCATATATTGGCATAGAGTCATTAGGGAGAACACGTGGTTAATGGGGTCAATGACCTAAATTTCCAAGGTCGATGTTGTTGTTGTAAGTGCACGCTCTCAGCGAATGTCAAGGTCGATGTTGTTGTTGTTGTTGTAATTGCACGCTCTCAGCGAATGTTATGCCGTCATTGGGAATTTGGAACACCTGTGCTGTCGACCTAAATTCACCTATCGTGAATCAATAATTCCCCTTAAAAACAACAAATTAATTCCCCTTTCTTGACAGATCAATCAACCAATGACATCATCTGTCAGACTTTAAAAACTTTCGCCTAGAAACGATTCTCCAGGAATAGATCCAAGTCATTAATGTCTTTGCCTCGGAAACAACTCTTTTGGTCGAACTCCAAAGGATATTAATAACCAAAGGCCATGGAAACAATTCTCCAAGAAACATCTTAGCGATGAATTGTTTTAGCGTGAGAATCAGGTTTCATATTAATTTGAAATACATTAGCGCAGAGATGCCAAAAACAAAAGGAACACGCTGAATTACGTTTAGGGATTATTTGGGCGAAACTGTTTTAGACAGGTTATGGAATTATTTCGGCGAAACACTTAGAGACATTTTAAAAGATGATTTTTGAAGAGATTTTGGAAGAGGATTTGAGGATGAAACTCTGTGGTCGTTATAATACACAAGTTTCATTTGAACAGTGTTGTGAGGTCCTCTACCCCAACCCCAAAGGGTTCCGATCCCCCTACCCCAACCCCGAAGGAAGCCCCCGGTCCTCAAAGGTCCCCCGGGCTCCCACCCGGCCCCCCCAGACCCCCAAAGGCCACAACCCAAAAGGGTTCCGATCCCTCTACCCCAACCCCAAAGGGTTCCAATCCCTCTACCCCAACGCCGAAGGAAGCCCCCGGTCCTCAAAGGTCCACTGGGCTCCCAAAGGGCCCCTGGCCCTCAAGGTTCCCCCAGACCCCCCCCCCCCCCGGGGCCCAAAGGGCCCCCGGACCTCCAAAGGGGCCCCTCTCCCTCCATCTCCTCCCTCCTCCTCTCCTTCCCCTCCCTTCCCCTCCTTCTCCTCCCCTCCTCCCCCTCCCCTCCCCTCCCCTCCCCTCCCCTCCTCCTCCTCCTCCTCCTCCTCCTCTCCTCCTCCCCTCCCCTTCCCTCCCCCATTTCTTATACTTTTTTTGTGCATTGAGACACAGAACGACCCAACTCTTGCATTTAAACGAAAGAAATTCGAAATGAACTTTGAAAAATCAAGAAAATGTAACTGTGACAAGGTAAACCACTACCAAACACTACTGAAATATTCCAACTCTTGCATTTCAATGAAAAAAATTCAAAATGAACTTTGAAAAATCGAGAAAATGTAACTGTGACACGGTAAACCACAACCAAACACTACTGTAATATTCCAACTCTTGCATTTCAACGAAAGAAATTAGAAATGAACTTTGAAAAATCCAGAAAATGTAACTGTGACACGTTAAACCAAAACCGAACACTACTGAAATATTCCAACTCTTGCATTTAAACGAAAGAAATTCAAAATGATCCTTAAAAAATTAAGAAAATGTAACTGTGATAAGGTAA
This sequence comes from Artemia sp. Qi Xiang Cuo, assembly GCF_049724085.1. Lineage (NCBI taxonomy): Eukaryota > Metazoa > Arthropoda > Branchiopoda > Anostraca > Artemiidae > Artemia > Artemia sp. Qi Xiang Cuo. Next base: position 54,688,690 of record NC_142812.1, read on the forward strand.
ATCACAAACAAACACTACTGAAATATTCCAACTCTTGCATTTCAACGAAAAAAATTCAAGATGAACTTTGAAAAATCAAGATAATGTAACTGTGATAAGTTAAAACACAACCAAACACTACTGAAATATTCCAACTCTTGCATTTCAACGAAAGAAATTCAAAATGAACTTTGAAAAATAAAGAAAATGTAACTGTGACTAGGTAAACCACAACCAAACACTACTAAAATATTCCAACTCTTGCATTTCAACGAAATAAATTCAAAATGAACTTTGAAAAATCAAGCAAATGTAACTTTGACAAGGTAAACCACAACCAACACTACTGAAATATTCCAACTCTTGCATTTCAACGAAAGAAATTCAAATGAACTTTGAAAAATCAAGAAAATGTAACTGTGACAAGGTAAACCACAACCAAACACTACTGAAATATTCCAACTCTTACATTTCAATGAAAGAAATTCAAAATGAACTTTGAAAAATCAAGAAAATGTAACTGTGGCTGTGGTTTACCTTGTCAAATTTATATATTCTTGAATTTTCAAATTTCATTTTGAATTTTTAACTTTGCAATGCAAGAGTTGGGATATTTTAGTATTGTTACGTTGTTTTTTACTTTGTCAGAGTTACAGTCTCTCTTTTTTCAAAGTTCATTATGTATTTCTTTAGTTGAAATATGTTTTGTCGTGCTCTACCTTGACACAGTTAAATTTCCTGATTTTTGTTAGGTTAGGTTAGGCTAGATCAAGTTAGATTAAGGTTAAGTTAGGTTAGGTTAGGTTAGCCTACGTACGCGCGCGTACGTAGGCTAACCTAACCTAACTTCTGTGTCTCAATGCACAAAAAAAGTATAAGAAATGGGGGAGGGAAGGGGAGGGGAGAAGGGGAGGAGGAGGAGGAGGGGAGGAGGAGGAGGGGAGGGGAGGGGAGGGATAGGAGGGGAGGGGAAGGGGAGGAGGAGATGGAGGGAGAGGGGCCCCTTTGGGGGTCCGGGAGGGGCCCTTTGGGCCCCGGGGGGGGGTCTGGGGGAACCTTGAGGGCCGGGGGCCCTTTGGGAGCCCAGTGGACCTTTGAGGACCGGGGGCTTCCTTCGGGGTTGGGGTATAGGGATTGGAACCCTTTGGGGTTGGGGTAGGGGGATCGGAACCCTTTTGGGTTGTGGCCTTTGGGGGTCTGGGGGGGGCCGGGTGGGAGCCCGGGGGACCTTTGAGGACCGGGGGCTTCCTTCGGGGTTGGGGTAGGGGATCGGAACCCTTTGGGGTTGGGGTAGAGGACCTCACAACACTGTTCAAATGAAACTTGTGTATTATAACGACCACAGAGTTTCATCCTCAAATCCTCTTCCAAAATCTCTTCAAAAATCATCTTTTAAAATGTCTCTAACTGTTTCGCCGAAATAATTCCATAACCTGTCTAAAACAGTTTCGCCCAAATAATCCCTAAACGTAATTCAGCGTGTTCCTTTTGTTTTTGGCATCTCTGCGCTAATGCATTTCAAATTAATATGAAACCTGATTCCCGCGCTAAAACAATTCATCGCTAAGATGTTTCTTGGAGAATTGTTTCCATGGCGTTAGGTTATTAATATCCTTTGGAGTTCGACCAAAAGAGTTGTTTCCGAGGCAAAGACATTAATGACTTGGATCTATTCCTGGAGAATCGTTTCTAGGCGAAAGTTTTTAAAGTCTGACAGATGATGTCATTGGTTGATTGATCTGTCAAGAAAGGGGAATTAATTTGTTGTTTCTAAGGGGAATTATTGATTCACGATAGGTGAATTGAGGTCGACAGCACAGGTGTTCCAAATTCCCAATGACGGCATAACATTCGCTGAGAGCGTGCACTTACAACAACAACAACAACATCGACCTTGACATTCGCTGAGAGCGTGCACTTACAACAACAACAACATCGACCTTGGAAATTTAGGTCATTGACCCCATTAACCACGTGTTCTCCCTAATGACTCTATGCCCATATATGGAGTCCCGTCAGTATTCTATGCCCATATAAGGAGTCCCGTCACGACTGGCACCCCCTTCTACTAGAGTTTCAGGAGTTATTCTTAAAGAATTGGGACAGAATGCCAACTTTAGCGTAAAGAGCGAGGTGTTGAGGAGGAGCAGCCCCCCTCATATACGTAATAATTTCTGTTCTTTTTAAGTTTTGATGTTGCTCCTTACTTTCAGTTTAAAAAACTTGTTTTTTTATTTAATTTCTGATCGTTTTTTTAATAACGCTAGGAAATTTGGTTAGATCTCCACCGAAAAATCCCTCCTCCTGACCATTCTCTTTATTCTCTAGACCAGTGGTTCTCAAATTGTGGTACACGTACTCCTTGGGAATATGCAAAAAAATTTAGGGGATAAACGGCCAACCAGCAAAAAAAAATAAAACAACCCTCTAACTCTAGGATTGGTAATTTTATTTATATTTTAGCTATAGTTTACTTGGTAGTCTATCGGTAACTGAAAAGGGGTACCAAAAATATTTTGTGGGTAAAAAGGGTTACAGTGTCAAAATAAGTTTGAGAACCACTGCTCTAGACAATTCAATCCTGGTGAAAATTTACCCCGGGCACATACCCTTAACAACTCCACGCGTAAAATTGAATCGACAAAGAGAAAGCAAGACCTGAGAAGAATCTCGTATAGTAATTCTTTCAAGTTTCACTGGTGTAAAATTTCTCCTGCAAAGTTCACCCCCTGAAAACTTCCCTCCTCACGACAAATTGTCCCCGTTGAAAATCCCACCTGTAGAGAATTCGCCCCCTTCACCCGAAGAATGTATGCGTGCTTCCCAATAACAAATATTGCACGTAAACAATGGGCAAATTTTGTAACTTAAAGACCATTCCCCAGGCATGAAAACCCCAGAGATATATTTATTCGGCCTTTCAACTATGTTGAACAAAATGGCTATCTCGAAATTCTGATCAGACTTATTTGAGATAAAAAAGGCGTGGGAGGGGCCCTAGTTGTCCTCCAATTTTTTTGGCCGCTCAATGAGGCCACTATTAGTTTTAATTTCCATTAGAATGAGCCCTCTCTCGATATTCTAGGACCACTGGGTCGATGTGATCACCCCTGGGGAAAAAAAACAAAACAAACAAACAAATAAACACGCATCTGTGATCTTTTTTTATGGCAAACAAAAAAATTCTACATTTTTGCAGATAGGAGCTTGAAACCTCTACAGTAGGGTTCTCCGAAATGCTGAATATGATGGTGTGATTTTCATTAAGATTCTATAACTTTTAGTGACTGTTTTCCCTTTTTTTAAAAATCAGGTAAATTTTTTCAGACCTTTAACCTTTGATGGGTAATACTAAACTTAATGAAACATATATATATGAAATCAGAATAAAAATCTGATGCTTTTAATAAATCTATTGGTATAAAAATTCCGTTTTTTAGAGTTTCGGCTACTATTGAGCCGGGTCACTCCTTACTTACAGTTCGTTACCACGAACTGTTTGATATAATGTCAGTACTTAAAAAATGATTTTTATAAGCAGTCAAGTAACTGCTGCTACCTGTTATAGGTATATTTGCTCAATTTTGTCATCTTTTATCTTCATTAAAAGAAATGAAAAAGAGTCCTTACCCCCTCCGTAAATTTTCATGAATCAAGGCAACTGGCCCTAAATCTAATTTCTGCAGCATAATGGACCTATTTGTGGAGAAAAAATCTATATCTTCCATATATGGATCCATAAGGCTGTGGAAATTCTAAAGGAAAGAGCAGAACAGCCGTGAACGAAACAACCGAACAACCGGGATCCTGTAAGACAGTTATGTATGTTTTTTTTCTACATTTTTGCTTTTCGGCTGAATGACCAAGCGCTACTGTAATGTCTGACAACGATTGTGTGTTAATTGATTCAGTTCTCTCTTTAACTTCATTTCTAGTCTATTCAAAATTTAATTCAGGTTTACCAAACAAGGTAGTAATTTTACATTTGCCAAGTACCAAAGGCTTCGGAGATCGAACGGCATAAAATAAAAATTGAAGATTTTTTGTTTGGTTTCTATTTCTCCCTTCATCCTGTGAAATGAATGAAGAAAATAAACAAACCATTCTCATATCTAAATTCTGTTCGTTTTAAAATAATTCTGGAAGATCTGGCACCCCCTTCATAGGAAATTCTCTTCCCCCATGAAAAAATCCTCCATGGAAAGAGCATCCCACGTAACAGATAGGAGCTTGGAACCTCTACCGTAGGGTTCTCTGAAATACTAAATGTGATGGTTTGATTTTCGTTAAGATTCTTTGACTTTTAGAGGGTGTTTCCCCCTTTTTTTGAAAATAAGGCAAATTTTCTCAGGCTCCTAACTTTTGATGGGTAAGACGATGAAACTTATATATTTGAAATCAGCACAAAAATTAAAATTCTTTTAATGTATCTATTGGTATCAACATTCTGTTTTGTAGAATTTTGCTTACTATTGAGCCGGGTCGCTCCTTACTTACAGTTCGTTACCACAAACTGTTTGATGTCAATATACCAGTTTTAAGAAGAAGAAAAAAGAACTATGTAGCTGATTACAAGGCGAGACTCTGGCACTCGGTAGGGTTGTATATATTGACTGTTGGTGTCGTTTGTACTCTAATTGTATATAATATGAACTTCTTCTTGGTATTTTCGCTTCAGTTTAGGTTTGATACAGCTGCCCTATGAAAAATAATTACAATGCTTATAATTGTAACAAAAATATGTTTTAAATAAATGCAATGTTGTTCGTTTAAAAGGAGTAGGACATATATATATATATATATATATATATATATATATATATATATATATATATATATATATATATATATATATATATATATATATATATCAGTTAAGCAATAACAAATGAGTTAAGGAAGTCTTGCGTGAATTCAATCTACCCATCCAACTAATGCATTAAAAAATTGTCGATTTTATATGTTTTTTCTTATTTTGGAACTCAAAAATATGACGTCACTCAAATGAATTTCTTTCCCAGAAAATTAAGGTTATAAACAAATTTGGTATGTTTATAACCTTTGGCATGTTATAAGTTTAAGTTTGCTATTTGTTAATGTAAAGAAGACGTTTTTACTGACGTTCTGTAGAGTGGGTGAGTCTGTTGATGTAAGCGGTAAATTCTTGCTGCGTGGAAAGCCTGTTGTTCAATTAAATTCACTGCGGTATCTTGGTTTCTTCATTGATTCTAATCTTACGTAGAAACTTCACAGTGACACCATTTTAGCAAAAATTGCACGTGGAGTAGGAGAGGAGTGAAGCATGTTCTGCCACAGAGTACTCTTCGCACGATATATTATGCAATCATTTACCCGTATATACCAAATGGATTTATGGAGCAGCAACTTCTAGGTGAACTACAAGCGAGTGCAAGTGCTACAGAATAAAGCAGCAAAACAAATTGGGAAGAATATACAAAATGTGAAAGGCATCAGTGTATGTTTTAAATCTCTAATGCTGCTTAAGGTTGGGCAGATAAGGAATTATCAAGCCGCGATATATGTTCATAGTTGCGTGAATAATCTAGTCCCGCAAATTTATAAGGTTTCCTAGCATTTCAATAGTGATCAAATGAGTATTTTGGGGGGAATTAGTTGTTTATTGTTTTTATTAATTGTTTGAGGTTTTTTGGAGGGGGGTGAGTGGAAGGAGGAGGATGCTGGGGGAGGATTGGGCTGGGGGAGGAGTGGGTGGATGGGCTGGGGGAGGAGTGGGTGGAAGGGATGGGGGAGGAGTGGGTGGATGGGCTGGGGGGAGGCTGGGAGTTGTATTTGATGATGGTTATTGCTCTGGATGTGTGTGAGTGAAGGGGATTGGCTTATTTTTTTACTTATTAACTGTTTGTGGAATTGATTTATTAATTTAGGTTGAGTTAGGAAGAGTTATGCATGTAATCGCTACGCGTTAGCAGAAATTTTTTCCCCTAGCTTAGTGTTTTCTAATTATATTGGCTTGATTTTTTGTTTATTTGATAAGATAAAAGTTAAATCTAAACCTATAACCATCGCTTGTTTCTTTAGTTTTAAGTCATGAGGTGGCAAATCAGCAAATTCAATTAAGCGAAGAAATTCTGGCCTAAATTCAATTCCTTTTCCCGCTTAATCCTTCAGAGAGTCATACATTTATGTTATTTGTGCTCTTGTGGGATTCGTTGTGATTTTCACTGTTGCTTCTTTTCTAAGCAGAAACTGTGTTTACGATTCGATATGATCATCGCTGTCACTTGTCTCCCAAATGTAGATTTTATTATCATTTTCATTCATCGTTACCTCAGTTTTCTTTCATGCCATTTTGTTTTGGCCGTTTAGATTCATACATAATCTTATAAAATTTCTTAATATGTCACGCATACCAAAAAACGTCTTTTCCAGTTTCTAACCACAGATCGCTGTCCAATATTTTCATTTGCAATTCAATGTGATTCTTGCTGTCGTTTGCTCCGGGTTTTTTGCTTTAGCTGCTGCGATTCTCACTTTCGCTTGAAAGTGATTTATTTGTGCTTCATTTTCGTTAAGTAACACCTGAAACATTTTTTCCATGCCCTTTACTTCAGTTTTTTGGATATGTCTTTTCACATTTGATGGTCCGAGTTTTTTCTTTTTTGGTTCAAATTATGTATCTTTTCAACCGTTGAAAGTTAAAAAGTCATGTTGTTTGTACTCGGTTTATGCAAATGGACATTAAATTAAAAATTGTGCCTTTGAAAGAATGCAATTATGTATTTCGGTTACTTAGTGTTTCAGCTACTGCTGGCCGGTTCTCTACGTATTTTGTGACTGGATGTCATTTTACCACCTTCTGCTTCAGACTTCTTCTAACAAAAGTGTCACGCGGCTCCCGCACGGCTGCGTGGCAAGGTTGCAAATATTGATTCTTGTCGCTTGTCTTTTAACCACAGCCTCTTCTTGATATCTCGTCGTTACCGTAGGTTCGATACAACCACCCAGGGAACAACTTTAAATTCTCCCTTAAAGTTGTGACCTATTTTGAATCCGTTGATTTTGAATTGAAGTTATCAAGTATTTTACAATAGGTTGTATAGGTTGCATCAAGACGCTGGGTAACTGTAGGACAGAGAAAAGTCAAGACAGATAGTCCAAGTAATTGAGAGGCAAATGTTTAAATGGCTGGGCCACGGGTAAATGGCAGGAGTATGCATGACTCTCTTATTGGACACATACTTGTCAGGTTAGTTTTTGGAAAGGCATGCCTGCCTAGAGTCATAGGCATGCTGATCAAGAATGTTCACCCAATTTCAAGGCCTGGTCCCAGCACAGCTACGTGGCAGGCTTGTATATATTGTATGGTCGTTGTCGCTTGTCTTCAACCGCAGACAAAGTGTGCCTCTTCTTGATGTCATGGCGTCACCATATTTTCGATACAACCACCCTGGCAAAACCCAAATTCTTTCTTAAAAGTTAGAACCTTTTTAGATCGTTTGTATGGCCAGAAGTTTCAATATGCCCGACTTAAGAAAAAATGACTATGTAGCCGAATTTGAGGCTGTGTCCTGACACTTGGCATGGGACAGGCTTGTATATATCGAATCTCGTTGTAAGCAGCAACATCCAAGCGCGTCACCTTTGTTTTTTGCTTTTTCCTCGGGAAAACTGAGGGCTCCACAGAGAATTCATATAACGTTGAAGGGTCCCAATGATTGTTATTAATAGTTATGTAGTTCTTGGCATCTTTGGCAGGTTTGTTCTGGGCTATGTGCCACATTTTGTTGGTGTCGAAGATTTTGATGGCGTTGTTCTCCTAGCATAATATTTTTTTCTTCTTCTTCGCTATCATTTTTGAATTGTTCTTATTTTTTGTGTCGCTAGTCTTCTAGCAGCACAATTCTTTGCTCTTCACTTCGTTTTTGACACTTTCTGATACTAGCTTTCTCGCTATCGCTTGTCATTCTTGCTGCCACTTATTTTCTAACCACATGTTTCTTTTTTGTCACTATGTCACATCTTTTAACTGCATATATTTTGTTCTTCACTTTCATTGTTAATTCGTTCCACTCCTCGTTGTTGCATGTCTTCTAGTCGCATATTTCTTTGTTCTTCACTTTTGTTTTTTACTTGTTTTATTTCTTACTGCCGCTTATCTTTGAAACGGATATATATTTGTCCTTCACTTTTTTTTTTTAATCGTTTTAATCGTAACTGATGCAAGCAATCTAACTGTATCTCGCTGTCGCTTGTCTTATAAAGGCATGTTTATTCTAACCGGGAATTCTTTTGTCTTCGTTTTTAATTTTTACTCGGTGTAATTGTCATTTTCGCAAGTAATCTAACCATATATTTCTTCGTTCTTCATGATTATTCATTTGCCCTATTATGAAACTGCTGAAAACGCCTTATGCAAAAAGACTCATTACCTTTGGTATTTTATGCTTATTATGTTTAATGTATAATTTTGCCTGTATCATAGACACAAAAACCATACAACCCACTACTAAGGTAAATATACGTATGTAAGCTCTTGAAATATATCCGTGAATATGACGTCACTCACGGTGTTATTTTCTTTAAGGAATTAAGGCTCTTAACGAATTATCTCAAACTTGTGATCTATATAAATCAATCTTTTTACGCCAGAAAATACCAGGATGCCAACTTTCCCCAAAAAATTTGAAGCTTTTATCGATAAATAATTTTTTTTTATTTTAGGGCAGAAAATCCCAGGAGTTTTACCAAAAAATAATATGAAACTATTTTCGAGAAATATCACATACATAAACAAATACATACACAATTACTGCGCGTTTAAAGATATAAAAAGTACCGAATGCCACGGCTAGTCATGCCGCGGCGCGGCTACGCGGCAGGCTTCTGTATATGGATTCTCATTATCAATCATCATCTAAGTGCAGACAGTGTGAGCCTCTTCTTGATATCATGGCGTCACTATAGGTTAAATACAACCACTCTGGAAAAATTTGAATATTTCTTGAGGTTGTTAACTATTTAGATCAATTTTTGTGGCAAGAAATGTTCATATGCCAGTTTTAGGGAAAAAAGAGCTATTTAGCCTATTTCGAGGCCAGACCCCGGCATTGCTACCTTGCAGTATTGTATATATTACTTTTTATTTGTGCTTATCTTCTAACCGCAGACAATTTAAGCCTCTTCTTTATGTCTTGGAGTCACAATAGGCCTGATAAAACCACCCTGGGAAAATACCAATTTTTCCTTAAAGTTGTGAAATTTTTTGATTGTTTTAATGGCTAGAAATGTCAATATGCCCGTGAAGAAAATAACAAATATGTAGCCGATTTCGAGGGTAGGCCCCAGCACTTGGCATGTGGCAAGCACGTATATATTAATACTCGCTGTAAGTAACAATCTCCAAATGAATCACTTTTGTTTGCTACTCTTTGCTCGGGAAAATGGAGGGCTCCCCAGGGAATACATGTAACGGCAGAGGTCCCAATGAGGTGTAATCTTCCTTAAACTTGTAACCTTTTTAGACCGTTTTAGTAGGTAGAATTGTCAATATACCAGTTAAGAAAAAAGCCATATAGCCGATTTCAAGGTCAGGCCCCAGCGCATGGCATGTGGCAGGGACGTATATATTGATCCTTGCTTTAAGGATGAATCTCCAAATGAGTCACCTTTTTCGGCCACTCTTTCATCGGGGAAATGGTGAGTTCCTCAGAAACATTTTCTAGACATTTTCAACACTAAATTGTCTCAAAGAGAAATTGAGTCAGAAAAGAGACAGTAAGACGAATAAAAATAATTTCCTATTGAAATTCAGGCAATTCCCCCCAGAATAAAATTTTCCCTGGAAAGTCCAACTTCTGGAAACTTCCCTCCCCACAGATAATTCTCCCTATAAAAATTCCTTCTGCAAAAAAACTCACCCCCTCCCTCTCTTCCGAAAAACGTCTGTCTACTTCCCAATAACAAATACTACGTGTAAAAAATGAGTAAATTTCATGACTTTCAATCTCTTTGGTTACTTAAAAAGGGCACTAAATTTTTTAATTTTTGTTTGGCTGAGGCCTCACCCAATATTCTGGAACTATTAGCTGTAAACAATCACCCTTGCAAAAACAGCAACAAATAAACATGCATTCACGATCTTTCTTCTGGCAAAAATACAAATTCCTCGTTTTTGCAGATTGGAGGTTGAAGCCTCAGTGGAGTTCTCTGATATACTAATTCTGATGGTGCGATTTTTATTTTGATATTTTTACCTATAGGGGGTGTCCCTCCCATTTCAACAATCAGGCAAATTTTTTTAGACTCATAAATTTAGACAGGTGACACTAAGCTTAATGGATCTTATATATTTGGAATCAACATAATAAGCCAGTTTTTTTTTAATATTTATTGATATTGAATTTCTTTTTTTAGAGTTTTTGTTACTAATGAGCCACATCAGTCCTTATTTACAGTTAATTATCACGACCTGTTTTAATATGCACTTAAATACGTGCATTAAACGTTTTTAAAGCAGCGCGTCTGTGATGTCTCACCAGAGTTTTGGGGAATCAAGTAAGGAGTTTCGGGGCATGTTGGGGATAGTTGATTAATATTTGTCTATATTCAAGATTGTAACAAAATCAGAGTTAGAATACTGCCAGCCCTAAAGAAATACAAAGATTATGCAGATTTTTTTCCTCATGAAAGAATCCAATGTATAATCATTTTTTTTATCATTAAAAATGCTGCAAAATTTTGTCAAACACAAAAATAGTTAGCTAAAACTGGATGAAAGACTTAATATGTTCTTTGTTGATCAATAACAAAAAAGAGTGTGAATTAAAAGCAAGGAAATATCTCCTTTTCCGATAAAATAAGTTTTGAAATATACGTCAACAGCTTCAGTAAACCAAACAAGGGCAGTAATAAATTAAAACCAAATTTTAAGCGTACATATATCAATAAAAAAAACAGTAGTTACGGTAAATGACCATGTAAAACACAAAACAAGCAAAATCTTCGTTGAGGAGGAGTAGGACAACCCCCCCCCCTGCGCCTTTAAAAGACACGAAAATAACTTGCGCTTTACAGAAAACAAAGGGGCCATTATCTTTTTTATAATTTTAATAAATCTGAAATTTTCAAGACTTTAAGGAATTAATATTTTATGTTATTATTATTAATATTTAATTAGTAATTAATATTTTATGCAATTAGTATGTTATCTACGTTTCTTTGTTCTTTTCTGTAATCTTGGTTGTGACGGAGATTTTTCTTTTTTGATATTATAAGAAAAGATACACATAGGCCTATCTCGAAACAAAGATTGTTTTAAGTGAAGTTCAAATTATTTTCTTGCCTTTAGAAGGTACAATGGGTGTTAACTCTATTCCTATGTGCTGTAATTATGTTTATTTTGAGTTTGAGTTGGTTATTCTTTGTACTTTCTCTTCATTATTTGGTTTCATTTATATATTGATAGCAATTTTTTGGTAGTTTTATGCTGAAACAATTGTTTGATTTTATCTTTACTTGTCTTTGGTTTAAATTTGGTGATCCCATTAGACCTAATTGGGGTCTTAGACAACGGTCTATCCGGATTCCTATACTGTTCAATACAATGGCATCAGCTGTAACTATGAACGTTACAGGAGCATTAATGTTTGCCACCTCAGTCTTCTGTTTTTGCCAATGATCTGTTGATGTTTTAGTTGCAACCTTTTATTGCTACAAGATAATATTGAATATCTGTTAGAAGGATATAAAAATCTTGGTCTTAGTGTTAAGTTTTAGAAAATTGACTTCCTAGAGGTTTGTACCCTGGCATCTAAGGATATACGTAAATCATCAAAGTATTTGATGATTCCCGAAGTAATTCAATGAAGTACTTAGCTGTAGCCTATGGTGAAAATATTGAAAGCACCCATCAGCTTATAATTGAAAATATTACAATAAGTATGCATGTGAGCTACGGTAAACCTACTTTTTCGAAACATATTTCAATAGAAAGCTTTTGGTAAAATTATATTCAGCTGTAGCCCTTCCCAGCCTCGCGTTTGCATTGCCCAAGTGGGGTTAGTTAACTCAAACCAGCAGATCTAAATTTTGGTCTGTTTGTTGCAAAAATTTTCAGTTATTGCTAAGGTACCTTCTTCAAAAGAGGAACACTTGCATTCTGAGTTTGCACAACATTGTAGAACTAATTGAAGTGTCACTACTACTACTACTACCACTAATACTTCTACTACTACTATTACTACGGTAGAAAGGCCCCTATTGATACGAACGGGGCACCATATATGGGCATAGAATACGAACGGGGCACCAAATATGGGCATAGAGTCCCTAGGGGAAATGGATTTCTGAGAAATTGATTGCGTAATCAAAGTGTGTCAATGACCTCTTTTTCCAAGGTCGATTTATTTGTTGTTGTTGATGGATGTCAACATCAATTTATGTCTGTTTTATGGTTTTTGTCAGTGAGAATGAAAAAACAGGATTTTTCTCACTTTGATGGATGTTTTCTGGATTATTTAGTCTAATGGGGAACAGGGTCAATGACACTTCGTTCAAGATCAATTGATTTGTTGTTGTTGTTTTGGCCAAGTGCATGCTAGGGGCGAATGTCAAGAGTTTCCAGGAATAGGAAACAGTTAGATCACGTTTTTCCTTCTCAGCCAATCAGAGGGCTGGTTACATCTCCTTTCTCAGCCAATCAGAGAGCTGGTTACATATGGTTTTCCCCATTACATAACAATTCGCCCTTGAGATTTCGTATATAACGGACATGCATTGTGATTAAATTATCAGAAACTATTGTGACACAATGGATAGAACAATTGACATAATTGATGAGCTTGAAGCATTGGCAGCCTGAATTTATCATGTAAGTTCTGTTTTAGTACATTTTCATTTTTTATTTTCAAAATAACATTATTTTCATTGGTCACCCTCCAGTATATTTAGGTAAGTACCCCCTCCTCCACCATGCTATCTTTATACTCGATAGAAAACATAAAAGGTGTTCTTTTTATTACCTAAACCATCCTCAAACCCCCCCCCCCCACTGTTTTTACAACGATAATTCTCGCAATAGAAATAATTCTCTTTTCGTTAAATTTGGCTTTTCTGTATTGTAATCTTTTCTCTGACTGACATCCGTCGCTCTGTTGTTATTAAGCCGCTCAGTTTGACATATGGCTCTGTGCAACTTATAAATAGTTTTGTCACCCCTTTTCCTGTTTGTTTACATTAGCGGTTAGTGGTTAGTCCAAGTCTAGGATTTCAATGCTTTTACGTAATTCTGTGTTTATTTCTGAAAATAGCGGAATTGTCTGCAAAATTAGCGATAGATATTTAGGACATTGGAATTCTATGTAAGAGCGAAACAAGTTATATCCCCAAAAATAATAATTACTATTTATGACATTGCTGAAAAGAGGGGGGATTGTTTTTCTCCATTAAATTAAAACGGTTTCATGCAGACAATTACAATTTATTAAGCGCATGCCTATGCAATCTCTATTTGAAGAAGTGAAACGAGTTATTTTCAAATTAAGGTCTAACAATATATTTAGGACATTGGCAAAAGGGGGGAGGGGGGAGGGGGCCATGCCTCAATTCTATCGCCATCATTTTAAAATGAAAAACAAAACTGTTTCTTCGCGTTAGGGCTTTAAGAGGACCGAGGGTTTCTAAGAAAAAAAAAAGAAAAAAAGATAGCTTTATTATGTGTACATTTACATCCAAGATTGTAATTTAGGCCTATAAACTGCTAGGCTAACAATCTTTTTTCTATTTTAAAGACCTATAGACGGGAAACATTTAAAAAATTTTCTCAGCAAGGTAAAAATAGGGGCATTTCTTGCAAATTTTACCTTTTGCTTTGCTTTTGGCGTAATGGGGCTTTCTTAGTGATAAATGCTTTTCTAGACAAAATTCTGGTTAGGAGCTGGGAGCACTAATTTTCCTTCTTTAAAAAAGAGGAAAATTATTTTCCATACTAACTTTTTTCTCTTCTTTTTTAAGGCCAATTATGAAGAATGTATGCCCCCTCCATCTAAGAAAGCAAGAGAGGGTGAGGCAGCCCCATCAGTGCCAGCCCCTATGCAGTCTGGGCATAAACCAAAAAGAGAATGGGTCATAAGGAAGGTGAACACTGCTGTCTCATCTGTGCAAGCCCGTGACATCGCTGGCTTGTCTGCACAAGTCCGTACCGTCACTGACCCTACTGCACAAGCCGCAGCCCCACCAACACAAGGTCCGCCGATGGTACAGCATGCTTCGCCTGGGCCTTCGGGCATTCAAATACACCCGGAATTTGCGAATGTGAGCATTTTTTTTCTACCTATATTATAGAAATATCTAAAAACAAAACTATTTTTCAACCTAATATAAACTTGTCTCAGAGATATTAAAATATTAACCCATCACCCCCCCCAACCATTGTTTTAAATTTCTCTGCTCCTCTCCCCCCCTCAGAGATATCTAAATATAATGTAATTTTTTGCAAAGAAACCGCTCTTTTTCTAATCTTTGCTATTTTCTTTGTTGCTATCTCTTCGATATCTTATAATAATTTTTATTTATTTATTTTTATTATACCTAAAAATATTAATTTTTAGGTAATTTCTGGTTTACTGCTATCTCTCTCCACTATGAAACTCAAAATGCTATTTTTTCACAATTGAATATTATATTTTTAGGGGTAGGACAGAGATTATCCCATTTATATCTTTGCACATATGGATTCTAATTTGCGTAATATTTTTGACAGCTTTCAATCTTACAACTTGCCATGATTTTAGGGGAAACATTGACAATATGAGTTAACGGTTTCCCATTTAATTGCATTTTCCTGCTGAACATTCTTGGAACAGAACATACGCAGCTTACAATAATTAAGCTAATGAGTCATAGTTCACAACCTGTAAGGAATTACAGAAACGACTTATGGTCTAAGAATTTTTTTTTTTTGGACATTATGTAAACGGCTGGGAGCCGCGGTGGCGGTCGGGAAGCGCCGGTGGGCCCGAGAAGCGCTGTGGATTGTGCCGTGGGCCGGGGAAGCGCCGGGGAATCACCGGGGAAGCGTTGCGATGACCGGCTCGGAGGGGGGAGCATTAAATAGTGGAAATTGGGAAAGGGGATGGAGTTGTTTGAACAAAATCAAATTGTCAATTCTATGTAATGTGTTTTAGATTGTAAATATCTTATATTGAGTTGCAGCAGTCAGAATATCGATAGTTGTGGTGAATTAACCAAATGCTACTATGTGCATACTGCTACTACTACTACTAAGCGCTTTTTAAATAATAATCCAAATTTTAAAAACAGTAGGGGTGATTTGAACACTTTGAAAATAAGCTATTTTTCATTTATAGGTTGCATTGGTCTGACTGGATTGGTCTGCATTGGATGACTCGTCGTCATCATCATCATCATCATCCTCATCAGTTGGAGAAGGAGAGGAGCTCTCTAACAATTTAACATGGGACGATAAAATTTTACCTGACAGTCAAATACCATTTAATATTGATGAGTTTTTAGATGATTTTTTAAATCTAGATTATAGCACAGTTGAGCAGGGGACTTACCTTTGCTAAGTCCAAACACCTTGCTAATTTTAGACGATTTTACCCGGGATTTAACAGGGAATCCTCCTCTAGCCCCCACTGATTACCTACTTCCACTTCAAACAACTGAAGTGGAACATTCCCATACCCCAAATATTGAACAGTGTGGAGGGAGTGTTGATGATATACAAGAGGTGGAAGGGGGTAATGTTTAATTCACGACTTTTCCAGACTTTCAGCTGTCCAACACAATATTAAATGCAATAGTTGTCTACACTGCGACTTTTGGGGACCCGTTTAATTCACTTATGGGGGGAAATTATATGTTTGATCCTATAGAAATTGTGCATGACTATGTAGATAAAATTCGTGCACTGCTGGAGAACCAAATTCAATTTTGGGGGAGGGATTCAATTAAGGTTTCTATTGTTTTAAAGGTGTTTTATTTAAATGAGGGGAAAATCGAAGTTTACCACAACTATGTACATTCCGAGATGCGCGTGATTTATTCGAATTTAGAAAATTTTGAGGGTGTTTTTATGGAGTGGGTAGGTCAAATTATTGCGCATCTTGAGAATTTTAATGAAAATGGAAGCGGCTCTGTAGTTCTTTTTGTTGAAAATTTAAGTGTAAATATTTGTAAATTTAAGAAAGATTTTATTTTAAGAGGGGGGCAGAGGGACACGGGTACAGTTTTAAAATATAATCCAGATTTAGAAGGTTGTAAAAGTGTCCAGCGGATTTGTTTTGAAACAGGTCAAAAATGTTTCAGGTATGCTTTCCTCATATCAGCATTCGAGCCTCTAGCACGTGACGCTACCAAGACGAATTTAGATGATTGGGCTGTACATGGGAAGTAAGGGTCCAATTTCCCCATTGTAGATTTCTCTTGTTTAGAAGAAAAATACCCAGTAACGCTAAGATCCATTGATATTTTTGAAAGTGCTAATGCCCATTTAAATATCGGCGTTACTGTGGTTCAGTATGAAACTTAATTTGAAGATGGGGTTCTTTTAAGAAAGAAGGGGGTGGTCTTCACTGTAAGGGGCCCGTCAATTGAATTAGTCAAACACTGAATTTGGTTGTTGTATACACCACCATCTAGTGACTTGGCCAATTCAATTGTCCATTTTAACCCTATTACAGACATCAGTAGAGTTCTGGGGGAGGGTAAGAAACAGAGTGCCCGTTTCTACTGTCCGACATGCCTCTCTCGATATTGGACTGAATTAAAGTTGCAAAATCACATGAGGCATTGTAGACGGCATGGCTATCAGACAGTGGAAACGGTTTCAGGGGATAGGGCTATTTTACGTTTCAAAAATTTTCAAAACACCCTCCTCCAGTGCAACAAAATATCTTTAGACTGTGAAGCTAAGCTGGTGGTGGTGAATGATCCTCGATTTCCAAACCGTGTCAAAGAACATCAAGCTATTGCAGTGTCCTATGCTCATGCGCAAAGAGACAGTTCTAACACCATGCGGTTGTTAGAAATAGTAGAAACATTGGATGAGGACGAGTGTATGAACAAGGCACTGTCTAAACTAATTGGCACGGCTAATGGTGCTATTTCTCGTTTGATAAATTCACATTATCCTATGGCGTTGTCTGCAAAGTATTATATCGCGATAAAAAATCAAAAAATATGTTGGGTTTTCCAGGGAGAATTTTTAGAGGATGACAAGGGGACTAAAGGGAAAAGAGGGGGAGGGGGAAAGTCAGAGACCATAATCACTTGTGGCAGGAAATATATTCTGGGGGTAGTAATTTTAGAGGGGTAGCGAATCAATCGTGTAACTTAAATGTTAGCCAGCAGTTTTTTATCCCTGTTTTTATTCACAACTCAAATTACGATTTAAAATTTATTTTACCGGCACTGGCACGTATGCACAGGAAGGGAGGGGGAGTAGATAGTCCATGGGTAAACAGTTCATTTACCTATAACATTATTCCCAAATCGGCCGAGAAGTTGTTTCTTCTCGAGCTGAAATGGCAGGCAGTGGATAATGGGCATACGTGTTGGAATAAAATCAGGTTTTTAGATTATTTTAGTTTTTTTTTCCCAAGGCATTGAGTCAATTGATTCAAGTGCAGAAAAGCGACAATTTTGATAGCTTTCCCTTGCTTAAACAGCACTTTCCAGACAGTGAAATGTATGATCTGTTGACCTGCAAAGGTGTATACGCATACGATTAATACTGTTCTGGCGCTCGCTTAAGCGAAGTGAAACTACCTCCAATTGAAGCTTTTTACAATTCACTGACCAGCAGTGAATGCACAGCTGAGGAATATGAGTTTGCCAAGAAGGTGTGGTCTAAGGGGGATTGTAAAAAATGGGTGGGATTATTGTAGACTGTACTTGGCCAGTGACGTTTTAACTCTGTTGGATATAGTCTGTAAGAACACAGACCAAATCTATTCAGAGTTTGGGTTAGATATAGGCTACTATTTTTCCACACCCCATTTGGTGATGAATTTGATTTTAAAATTTAGTAGGGAGGAAATAGGCCTAATCGCAGATCTAGATCAACACCTTTTTGTAGAGCGTTCAATGAGGGGAGGGTATGTTTTTCATGGGGACCGCGTCTTGTCAACCGATCCAAGCGGACAAAACAGCAGCGGTGCAAAGTCAAATGCAGTGTTCTTGCACCTGAACTCATTATACCCCTCGGCAATGTCTCACTACTCTTTGCCGTGTGGGAACTATCAATGGCTTGAGAATCCTTGTGAGTTCCCAGACATTACCACCGTCGAGGACAATGGGCCACAAGGATGGTTCTTTGAAATTGACAGGCACATTCCTCTGGCGCTTCACGAGTCCGTCAAAGATTTTGTTTTTCCCTGTATCAATCGACCCGTGAGCAGGGACTCACTGAGCCCCTACAATCGATCATTGGTCGAGGATATGGGGATGCACTGGACTGCCTCTAAGCAAAAACTGATTGCTGATTTGGACCCTAAGGAGAATATCGTTGTTTACCATGTGCTTTTGCACTGGATGGTGAGCAATGGTTTCAAGATCACCAAAATACATAGGGTCCTACAGTTCAATCAGTGACCATATTTAAAAACGTTTATTGAAACTTTTGTTGATAAATGTTCTAGGGAAAACTTCAAAGTGGAGAAGAAAATTTACAAACTGACTCTAAATTCAGTATTTGGCAATGTATGTGAAAGCGTACGTAACACATCTCGCTGCGATATTGTGAATGACCCTTTAGAGTGTGCACGAATTTTTGCCGATCCCAATTTTACATCTTTCACGAGCATAGAGACTGGTTTGGTTCTTCTACACAGGCGAAAGCGAAATGTGGTACTGAACAAGAATATAGAGGGAGGTAGTTCAGTACTGGAAATTTCCAAAAAGCTCATGTTGTCGTTTTTTTACAATGTGTGCAAGGTGCAATGGCCACGGGAGAGGGAGCAAAAACTGATTGCTGATTTGGACCCTAAGGAGAATATCGTTGTTCACCATGTGCTTTTGCACTGGATGGTGAACAATGGTTTCAAGATCACCAAAATATATAGGGTCCTACAGTTCAATCAGCGACCATATTTAAAAACGTTTATCGACACTTTTGTCGATAAACGCTCTAGGGCAAACTCCAAGGTAGAAAAGGAAATGTACAAACTCATTCTAAATTCAGCGTTTGGCAAAATGTGTGAAAGCGTACGTAACAGATCTCGCTGCGACGTTGTGACTGACCCTCTAGAGTGTGCACGAATTATTGCCGATCCCAATTTTACATCGTTCACGAGCATAGAGGCTGGCAAGTTTCTTCTACACAGGCGAAAGCGAAATATGGTACTGAACAAGAATATAGCAGGAGGTAGTTCAGTACTGGAAATTTCCAAAAAGCTCATGTTGTCGTTTTTTTACAATATGTGCAAGGTGCAATGGCCACGGGAGGGGGAGGTTCAAGTTTAATATGGGGATACACATTCTCTGCTGTTAAAGGTAAATGGGACCGAAGATTTATTGGGTGATCTAGAAAAGGGGGAACACATCAGCTCGCGGATGGATTTCACCAACTGGAATCCATCACTCTACCCCGAGTTGGTGAAACGCCAAGCCCCCAACCAACTATTAATGTTAAAATCAGAGACGGGGAGTGATTTGATATCCAGGGAGGTGGTCCCGGGTCCTAAAGTTTATTGCGTTAAAACTCATAGTGGGGATGAAAAGAAGGCGTGTAAAGGGGTGCCTACACATTTTTTAAAGAGCAATTTCAACATGAGCGTGTACAGAGACTGTGTAGAAAGTAGCCTAGTGCCGAGAGCACAAGTGCTTGCAATTCGCTCTCTACAGTTTAGAAATTATAATGTGAGAGTGGAAAAAAAAATGCAATGTCATGTATATCTGACAAAGTCTATGTGCTCGAGAATGGTGTGAGTGTCCTGCCTCATGGTCACTATCGCATTTCAGATCGAGTTGAATGCATAGACTCTCGCAATCAACTTGGTCTGGATAAACTAACCTAACCTGACTAACCAAACCTAACTAACCATCCAACCCATTCATAAATTAAATGCTCCAACCCTTTCATAAATTAACTAACCACCTCAACACCACTGACCCAACCACTAACCTGTAGCAGCAGCAGTGACGACAACTATTGTACTGTTTTTCCACCGTGGCTCCCGGGGGTGGGGGGCCCTTCCCGTGGTCGGCCCGGGGTTGGGGGTCCCGTCCGCAACCGGCCTTCGGCCCCGTGGCCCTGGGGGGGACCCCACCTTTAAATTCATAATGTTCAACTGTGCTAGTTCAATTTCCAAGTGTTGTACAGAAAAGTGTTTTTGTTGTCGTATAGAAAAGTGTGTGTTTGCTACTAATGTACATAAAGTGTTGTTGTTGATGGACAAAAAGTGTTTAAAGACAATAAGTGTCATTTTTATCATTGTTCATGTTCATGTTGAACAAATAGAGTTTTCATGTTGTCGAAATAAATGACCATGAAATATTGTTGTTGTTCTTGTTGAACATAAAGTGTTATTCTTATGTTGTTTATGTTGAACAAATAGAGTTTTCATGTTGCAAATAAATGACCATGAAATATTGTTGTCAGGTTCTTGTTGAACAACAAGTGTTATTTTATCGTTGTTCATGTTGAACAAATAGAGTTTTCATGTTGCCGAAATAAATGATCATGAAATATTGTTTTTTTTTGTTGTTGTTCTTGTTAACGTAGATAGATCTATGGGAAAATTATTACTGCTACTACTTATTCATTGGACACGTATGATTTACAGTTAGTTATAGTCCAACTGTTGTCAACAACAGCAGCAGCAGCAGCAGGTATCAATTTAAAACACCCTTCAGATCGTTTCTGTGTGGTCCCTCAATGTCGGGGAAAACAACACTCTTAACTAAAATAATTAAAAATTGCGATAAAATGTTTTTGGGAAAGCGGGAGAAAATCTACTATTGCCATAGTATTTGGCAAGAGTCATATGATCAAATAAAAACAATTGCCACAATCATACCAATACAATTCATAAAGGGACTTTATGTTTACAATAGTAGTGAACCTAACTCATGGCTGATTATTGACTATTGGGCTAAATCCATTAAACAGTTCTCACAGGAAATGCTACAACTGTTCACTGTTCACTCCCATCATGAACACATTTCAATAACCCGAGTTCTACACAATCTGTTTCATCAAAGCAAATGTATGCGAACCCTTGCTTTGAATTGCACTATTTATATGATCTATCTAGTTATTCGTGATTCTAGCTCACTAATAACTCTCAATAAACAGATATACCCCGGCACTCCAAAATTTCTGTTGTCAGCGTACACTCAGGCGACTAACAAACCCTACAGTTACATTTTGCTGCATCTTAATCAGAGCACACCCGAGGATCTACGTGTAGTCACCGACATTTTCAACGATGAAATTACAGTATATCTTCCGGTGAACAGTAGAAAAGGCTATTAGTTTCCATTATGACACTGAAGAAACTACAAGAACAACAGCATTTATTTTCCGTTTTAAGCACTTCAAAACCCTTGCTTAGGAAGGCCATACTCAAACATGGTGTTGACAATGATTCCATTAATCTAATATCTGAACTTTTTAAATTTAACTTTTAATATCTGAACTTTTTAAATTTAACTGAGGGTAATGTTCAACTGCCAGAAGGTGTTAGACAACATACACACAACATCATTCCACTGTACGCACCTTGGTTTGTAAAAACAAGATAAAAAAATTTAAAAAAAAACGTCTCCTTCAAGCGGGTGGTAGCTTTTTCACACTTTTACTGGCAATAAATGCAGGACTTGTAAACAGTTTTATCTAGAGAATAGCCAAACCCTATAAATTGACACCATTTGAACTTGTCCTCTTGCCCATCGAAGATTTTGAAGACAATCTGATCAATTTCATTAATGATAAGAATATTGCCGATGACAAAAAACTGCTTTTACTTCAAGATGCATTGCGATGTGTGGACAAACATAAACCTTATCGTGAGAGACCCACCGTCGCTGTTCCCTCCCAACAGGAATCATAACCTATATATTCTGCACAATCAAAGGAGAAAGAATTGAAGTCGAGTGTATTGAAAATTGTGAAGCTATTGCCGCTCACCTATAGAGAACAATGTAAAAGAGTATTATCATTTCTCATGTTGAAAACTGGTGGTGAACATCAAGTTCAAGTTGACAGCACAGGGAAACGAATTATAATTCATGGAAAAAGTTATAATCTAGTTGATTTAATTTGTGATATGGTGACGAATCGTAAAGGACTTTTAACCTTTGACAATAATCTATACACCTTTCTAAGTGTATCAAACTTTCCCAAAAGTCTTATTGGCAATAATCAAATTCTAAAGAAACTAAGAGAATATAGTCCGCCACCAACACCAACGCCATTTAAAAAAGGAGAAGAAGATTCAATATTTGAAAATACTATCAGCAGCAATGATTTTATAACACCTGTGACTGCTAGTCAAAAGCGAAGACGAATTGATTCATCCTCAAGTGTGCAAAAGGGGAGTGGACATTACACTACGTGTTTTCGTTCAAAATGGATGAAGTTCTGAAAGGTGTCTATGAAAATATTGGTGAAGCGGGAAGTTTAAGTTCTCCCAAAACGCTTTCTAAAGCTGTCCCCGGCAGCACATTGAAAAAAGCAAAAGAGTATCTAGAGAATGAACCGAGTTATACACTGCACCGGAATCACAGGCTTCATGGCAAACAATATGGACAAACTAAAGCCTTTTTCCCTCTGCATATAATGCAAACGGATCTTTTAACTTTAGACGCAGTTCAACGGCGTCACAATGCACCCTACAAATATATTCTGGTGGCAATCAGTGTCTTTAGTCGCTATCCCAATGCCATTCCATTACGGTCAAAGAGAGGTGTTGAAGTTGCTCAGGCCATTGAAAGTATTCTCGAACAAGATTCGTATAGAAAGATTCAATCGGATCTTGGTACCGAATTTTTTAACCCTCATGTGCAAAAGGTTCTTTTGAAATATAATACAACACTCTATCATAGTCACAATCCGATAAAGGCTGCATTGGCTGAACGATTAATAAGAACGATTCGTCTATTAATTTCAAGATATTGTACTCTGAAAAAAACATCGGCTTTTATTCATGATTTAGATAAAAATCATGCAGATATACAACCATCGACCCCATCGATCTCTGTTCAACTCAAGCCCTAGGGAAGTTCATTAGAGTGAAAATACATTTGATGCTTTTCTAAAGCAAT
This sequence comes from Artemia sp. Qi Xiang Cuo, assembly GCF_049724085.1. NCBI lineage: Eukaryota > Metazoa > Arthropoda > Branchiopoda > Anostraca > Artemiidae > Artemia > Artemia sp. Qi Xiang Cuo. Next base: position 54,711,940 of record NC_142812.1, read on the forward strand.
ACTTCAATGGTGAAAAAGAAAAAAAAAATGTGAAGAAGAAATTCAATGTTGGTGATACTGTTCGAAATAATAGAACCACCAATATTTTTGAAAAGGGGAATTATTTATGGAGCACTGAACTTTTTAAAGTGTCCAAAATCCTGGACACCGAGCCCACGACATATCGACTGCGAGACACCAAAGATGACGAGATTCTCGGCGGTTTTTATGAATATGAGCTGCAAAAAGTTAGAAACACTAGTGAAATTTATCAAATTTAAAAGATATTAAAGAGTAGTACTCTTACGGGCAAGAAACAGTTGCTTGTTAGCTGGCTAGGATACAACTCAGATTTTGATTCTTGGGTCAGTGCTGAAGATATTAACAATGCCCAATGATTTCTATGTGACTTTCATGTCCAATGTTTCTGATCCTCTTTACAATGACTTGAATAGAACAAGTGATTTTTGGACAAAACTCTCCCCCACCATCAAATTCGACGACGGAAAGTATGAAGTGGCTCTTGTCGACTGTATTCTTAAAAATACCTACGACATCCTGAGAAAGGACCGTAAATATTATTTAAAATTAGACACTATGATTGACCACTACCACCTTCAGGTGATCAAGAACAAATTCAAAAAATAAATTGGATGAATTATCCATATATTTAATTACCCTACGAGGAACTCACCTGAATGAATGATTTATGTCGTTCTATCAATAAAAGAATTTCCGCTCGTAAAAAAGGTGCTTTTTGTTTCAACTATTCAAAGGAGGAGGGGATGATCTACATTAGTTCACCTATTGCCAACGAAAAGATTATTCTCAATGATAATCTAAAGGATGTTCTTGGCTTTAAGCTCAATATAATCAATGGTAAAAGTGCCGGAAACACAAATTTCATTTTTGCTGACTACCCGCCTGCCTTCTCCACAGACAGTTGTATATTTCTCTACGCTTCCTTTGTGGAAACATCTCGAGTTGGTAATTCAAATGTTCCCCTCCTACGAGTTCTTGAACGAAAAACCAATCAAGAACATATTCATCACTACAATATAAAGCATCTTCAGTATATTCCCGTAAACACTTCCTATTTGGAATTCTGTCATTTAACACTAAGAACTGAATTGGGTGATCCCGTAGCGATTTCAAAAGGTTTGGCTGTGATTACATGCCATTTTCGTCCCATCGTTCAACAACAAGATGTCTAAGAGAAGAGTGGAATTCTTTCGTCCTGATATTGACTGCTATGTTAATAATCTTGGCCCAAGACCAATGAACCATGGAATGGACTTACAAAGGCCATTCTTCGATGTCTGGCTATGGTCTTGGCAGTTGGTTTGCTAAGCTTTTTTGCTCGTCAGTAACTCTGGCTAGAAAATATATTTTACTGGCTGCAATAGATTTTGCATCCTCTACACTATACGATTGGGGCTCTGGCAAGGATTTTAAAAAAAGTGCTTCGGAAAATATCAGGTCCAATGCGCGAACCCTTGGCGAGAGATTAAAACAAAATGGAAAAGGTTTAAAAAGGTGGAGAAACACTGCATCACTCATCAGTCTCCACTCAGGTCCGAAACGAAAGACATCACCCCTCTTGTCAAAGAAAAGAAGGAAAAAGCCGACACGTAGTGTAACCAGAAGTCCCAGGAAGAAAATTATTAGATCAAAACTAGATTTCTTCTCTTAAGATGTCCTACCTGCCGCATAAGGATTCTCAACCTTCAATCACCTCATCATTGAATCTATTCATTGCAGAAAATGTTGATGTGAGTGTCAAGCATGAATACTATGAACAATTTTATCCTCAACAACCCCTCTCCGATAATATCCACTTTCAAATTTATTCCAATGAAGAATACTTTATGGACATGTCTTCAACATTTATATATTTACAAATGAAAGTCCGGAAATCCAATAATACAATGCCAATTCAGGCCGATGGAATATCCTATGAAAATTGTATATTACACAATTTATTTCGTCAAAGTAGTGTCTACATCAATGGCACGCTGGTGAGCACAAGCAACAATCTCTCAAATTATACTAGCTATATGCAATTCATGCTGATGACACCCAAGTCATACAAGGAATTGAGAGGCACCTCCAATGGATATGAATATATTGCTAATACTGATAGTACAGATGCACTTACAAATGCAACAACTAGTGAATTACATCTAGTTGAAAAAATATATCACGAAATATTTAATATACCCCAATGGCTGCCGCCCAATGTTAAAGTCGATATAAAACTGACGCTTGCACCCTCGTATTTCATATTGAGAAAAGAACTTGCTGGCAATCCTGATGTAAGTCTCTCCCTCACCTCGGCAATACTTCATGTAAGCAAACAACAGGTCATGAGTTCTGTTGCTTTGGCAGTGGAAAAACTGAGAGCCAATAGTAACAATATTAAACTACTTGTTCCTAATACAATCACCAATCAACTTCATATTGCTATGGGCTCACCCACCTTCACCTATTCATCCTTTATCAATGGCGAAATTCCGTCAAAACTTATTGTGGCATTTGTAAAAACCACTAGTGCAATAGGATCATGGACTGGATGCCCACATAAATTCGAGATGTTTGGACTTTCATCTCTTGTGTGCAAAGTAAACGGCATCCCACTCTACAATCTATCTTTTGATAAATCCTATGGAACATTGTATGAGTTGATCATGCAAACCCTACATCATGACTCTCAACTATTTGAAAATGGTATAACCGAAGATATGTTTGCTAAAACACATGGTATCATTGTTCTGGATTTGTCTGGCACACAGGATATGAGTATACTACCTACGGGGAGTGTGCGTTTAGAGTGTACATTTGCCGATCCATTGGCTGAGAGTATTGCACTAATCTCACTAAATCAATATGAAAACTATTGGGAAATCACTCCCGAAGGCAGTTTTCTACTAGACTTGGCGCCATGAACACCAGTCAAATAATCAATGTATTTAATATGGATCCCTACATGTCCCAGTACAAATCCTATTGTCTACCCTCGGACTTTCTTGTAAAAATTCAAAGTGTCAACAATACCTTGATCATTGTTAATAGAAGTCCATCGACTGTGCTGACGGGTCATTGGCTGTGCATCTTTCAAACAATGAAGACGATTGAATTTTTTGATCCTCTTGGTCTACCCTATACAGTTTACACGCCCAACATCAGCAACCATATTGAGATCAATGGGAAAATTATTATTCGAAATCGGAAAAGGGTGCAGGATCTGACAACTAAAAGTTGTGGCTTCAATGCGCTACTGTCTTTTGTGTTCCGATATTGTGGTTACACCTACACGCAGTTTCTCCCCGTTTAAAGTGAGAATCCTCGTCTGAACGATTGTCTAGTGGAAAATATCTGCTCAGACCTATATAGTAATGATTTCAGTACCCTAAGAGTAAAGTGCTTTACAAATGTTTGTGAATTTGTTTATTAATAAATGCATGTATATACAACAATGTCTTTAAATCTTCACTTTAGATTTCTTCTTCTATGTATAGGCAGCTGTCGTGAACCACTAATGTTGGTAAATCTTTTGGATTCACTGTATATTGACCTTGATTCACTGCAAAGTCAGGGTCGCATTTTCTACAGTACAATGTAACTTCACTCTTGTCACATCTCTTTGTTTAGTCAATGATACTATTTGCATTCATATTATGAAATTCACGAGTTTCAATCTGTCTATTTGAAGCAATATCACATACAGTGTTTTCAAATGGTGAATCACATTCGGTAACTGCCAAATAAAAATAACTTGGTTTATAGTCATAATAGGTAGTGTCGTCACAACGATGACGTAGAAACCAAATTGTCTTTTTACCCAAACAGTTGAATCGTAGACCAGATTCCTCTTCCCAGAATAATTTAAATCCACGACGATACCAATCTCGTAGAAATAAACTAAAATCGCGTTTGGGATTCTTTCCAATCATAGCGGGGTAAGTATTCTCCCACTGATCACATTTATCATAGTGACAATTGGAGCATAGGTGCCCTCTAGAGTGAGAGTCACAAATCTCTTCATGACGTGAATTACATCCTTTAATTTGTATTACATATCCTCTATGTAATTTACAAGGATTACATAATTTACACTTTTCACTATAGTCATCAATAATTGTACAATTCTCACATTGAGTCCAACTGCCAAGAGTGTATATGCACAATGGACATGTATAGAACATTTTTTGGTTTCCAATGTCAACTCACTCACAGCTAAAACGAAACTGATCGTTCCTGCCGACGGATAAATTCAGTGAGGGGACTGGGGAGAGAAGTGACTCTCTGACGTCACCTTTTTCGAATGGTGGAGCCATCTACATTGAATCCATTGGCAGTGTTGTCGAAATTATATCCACGATATTATTCTGATTTGTTCCATTAAATATATCGATAAATTGACTATAAGCATTTGAATCACATCTTACAAGTTTCATACAATAGTCCAATGGGGGAGAATCAGTCCTCATTATATTGTCAAGTGTTCCCTGACGAGAAAATATCCTGCGTTGAAGAGATGACTCGAGAAAATCGTCATCCAAAATCAAATGTTTTTCCATAAACACTAGATTTGATCTAATTCTCTCTTTCTCAAATTTATTCATTTTTCAATCCTTTCACTCTGACTGCTGACTCTAGACTGACCTTGATTCGTTCGCCCTAAGCTAACCTGACCAGAAAAGAAAGGGAACATTTTCGATTTCGCAACAATTTTATTGAATAATTACAACAACAACAATACTAAGCATGTACAATTAGCGATACAGTTTATTGTCTTCGATATATTTCACCAATGCACTTAAAGCACATTGAAGTCTATTCACATGTGCTATATCACCTTTTGCAGCGAAACATAATTGATCCTCCATTTTAAATTTTCTCAAGGATATCACATATCTTGCATATACTTCATCCCATTCCAGACAAAGCCGTGATCCTCGTGTGATTTCCACCGCAATATTTGGTGCTCTTGTATTATTACCATCAACTCCACTATCAACTTCTAAGAGGGTAAACATTCCACTCGTCATCAACACACAAATATATATCCAAATGAGTAAAGTCAAACTGTTCTTCTTCTCACTCCTTTGAATTCTATTCACAGACTAATAAAACTATAGCAAAAATCCTTTGCTTATATTCTCTGCAAACCACCGCCACTAATATGTAACCCACCCTCTGATTGGCTTAGATGCTAACACGTTATCCTCTTTCCTCTTATTGGATCAGTAAAATTCCTGAGCGACGACGCAATCAGGTTCACGGAAATCCACTTCCCTTTCGATTATGTAATCAATTTCTTGGAAATCCACTTCCCCTTCGATTACGCAATCAATTTCTCGGAAATTCACTTCCCCCTCGAGTCCTAGATCAATAACATTGTTCCCGTTAGAATTCAATGCGCATGTGCAACCTTCGTCCCGGAGTTATTACACCTAGAAACAACAAACAAATCGACCTTGGAAAAAGAGGTCATTGACCGATTACGCAATCATTCTCCCTAGGGACTCTATGCCCATATTTGGTGCCCCGTCAGCATTAAACTAAATTGTAGATGGCAGCAGGGGTGCCCGTCACAACCTCCTGAGGCCTTTCTACTTTACTACTACTACTACTACGACTAACAGCTCACCACAGTACCAAGCTGCTTGAGGCCAACACAGCTAAGCATGCTCCCCCTCCATCCGAACCTATTCAAAGGTTCCCTCTTTACACCCTCCCGGGAAGTTCTCATTCTCTTTAAATCTTTCTTTATAACATCCTCCCACTTCAACCACGGAAAGCCTGCTTTTTTTTACCCCTAGACGGTTGCCCGAGAAGACCAAACGCCTAGTATCTATGCCTTTGGATACAACATAACCCCCCCCCCCCACACACACACACACACATCCCTAGGTGAAACTTCCTTAAATTATCAAATTTGCCTATTGTTTACGCATAGTATTTGTTATTAGGAGGTATACATACATCTTTGGGTGGGGGGGGGGGGGGAATTTTTCTGTTTTTTTCAACGGGGGATGTTTCCATGTAGAGGGAATTTTCTAGGTGTTGAGCTGTTGGGGGAAATTACACACTGGGGAAATTTGCAAGAATTTCTTATGTTTTGATTTCTCTGTTTCGTCTCGAATTTTTGCGTGGCATTGTTAAGGGTAATTGTCCTAGGTAAGTTTTCAATGGGATTGAATTTTCTTGAGAATATTTCCGTGGGGAGGAAATTTCTACGTGGAGGTGGGACCAGGTTTCCCGCCATTATTTAAAAGCGATCAATAATTAAATAAAAAAACAAGTTTTTTCAACTCAAAGTAAGGAGAAACATTGAACCTTAAAACGAACAGAAATTATTATGTTTATGAAGCGGGTAGCCTCCTCCTCAACACCTCGCTGTTTAAACTAAAGTTCGAATTATGTTCCCAATGCTTCAAGAACGACTCCTGAAACACAAAGTTCGTTTAATTAAAACAATAAGAATTTTTTTTTAAAGGACTAAAAAATTTTAGGGTAAAGAGCGAAGTGTTGAGGAAGAGTCCACCCCTTTCATATATGTAATAATTTCTGTTCGTTTTAGGTTTCAGTGTTGCTCCTTACTTTCAGCTAAAAAAGTTTCTTTTGTTTTGTTTAATGTATGTAAAGTGTAGTGTCTCCAGCACAAGTTGCCTGCACAAGTCTTAGGCACTGTCAGTAGTGAATACAGTACTAACTTTTCGTTTGTTCAGCTTCAACTTCCTATCTTATAGGCAAGCTTCATCTTAAATACATAAAAGAAAAACAACGACTTGTTTAGTGGTCTGTAACTAGAAGCTGCATTTTGTCATTTTCGATTTTATATTAATCAGTGTTCTCAACTTCAGGTAAAAACGTCGTTTGTAAAGACAAAAGACACAACAGTCAAAACAAAATTTGACACTCTTTCTTTGTTCTGACGCAATCTATGCCTAGTCTTGGTTACAGATAGAACCTCATGTTCCATCTTAAAATTTCTTCATCCGTGAAACGCACAAAAAAATTCTTTTATAATTAATTAGCTAAAGTAAAAAGTGATATCAAATTCTGAAAACAACCAGAAGTTGTTCCATTCGAAAGTGAGTGTTCCCCCTCCTTTACTCTTTATCTGCTCTATACACTAAAGTTTGACATTTTTTTACCAATGCCATAAGAATAGAAGCTGGCTGTAAGGTAATAAAAAGTGTTTTCCAAAAACTATAAAACTTGTTCGTAAGGGTGGAGGATACTAAGAAAGGGAAGGCCCTGATACACACGAAATATTTTATGTCTGTTTTAACCTTTAGCATCATTTCTAACTTTTATTTGCAAAAAGTATTTATTTAATTTGTTTCATCAAATAAACTTTTATTTTTAGAGCATAACCCCAGTTTGGAAGTTAAATATGTTAACAACTCTTTTTCCGACCCCAGTATGATGTTCGAAATGAACGAAGAGCAAGGGTGAGTTTTATTTCAGACTATTTAATATTTGATGTTTCACTGAATATTCGCGGGAAATAAATTCGTCAAGGATAACCCGCAGTGAACGATCAGAAAGGATGCTCTCGATCCATTTTACAAGACATCCATAAACACCACGCGCACGAAGCTTTTTTAGAAGGTCACGGTCCCATACTCTTTTAAAATGTTTAGTAATGTCGAATTACAATAGCCTAATTTTGTACCCTATTGCCAGATTCGATCCACACCTGAATCTAGGCCACTGGGCAGTCTAAAGTTGAGCGTTTCCGGCAGAATCCATATTGGAAATCACCTAGAAGGTCGATTGACTCCAGAAACTGTTGAAATGTCTTATTGAAGATATTGTTATAGACTTTACCAACGCAGGAAAGGATGCTAATGGGTATATAGGAGCCCCTCACTCGCTGAATCACCATCTGGCTTTAGGGTAGCTGTTGCTCTGCTAACATTTTAGTAAGTCTTCCTGTTGAACCCAGGACTTTTTTTCGAGCCCCAAAGTCTTCTGTTAGGGGAAGGGATATGCCACTATCCATCTTTCTTATGTATATCCTCATTTTTGAATATTATCTATGTGTACAAAACTGTATGTGCTCATTTTTGAAAGAAAAAATTAAGTTTACTAAAACAAACTGTGTTTCTGTTCTTAATGAGGTTAACGTTTTATTTGAGTGAATCATTTTAAAAATTGTAAATATGACAATTTATTCAAACAAATTTTCAATCTTACTATTTTTTCTCCAACTTTCTGTTCCGAAATCGAGGCTTGTGATGGAAACTTTTAAGAAATGAGGACTTCTTTTGTATTAATTCAAACTACACTACTGCAAATGGTAAATTATGAAACTCACACATTAAATGTCAATTACTTAATATGTTGTGTAATGATTTACACGTGAATTTTTATTACTTAGCTGATGCCTCCCACTACTTTACAAGGTTAAGATGAGGTACATAACAAGCAAATAAACAAACTTATACAAGGGAAAGAGGATGTTAAAAAAAACTAAAATTCACGTAGGGGTATTCCTCAACTTCTGCAAATTAGTACCTTTGATGATGCATTGTTAATATTCTAAAATTAGGAAAAATAGAAAACTGAATTAACGATGTGGTTAAAAATATTTTAGAGACTGCAAAAAATTGAGTCGAGATATTATAAGCGCACATACATTCTTATTCAAGGAAAAACGGACGTTCAAAAAAAACTACAGATCACGGAGGAGTGTTCCTCAACTTCTGTAAATTAGTCCCTTTGATCTTCCTCTGTTAGTATTCTAAAAATTGGAAAAAAAATAAATGAAAGAACAATGAGGCAAAAAATTATGTCTAGCTTTTTGAGTATTGGTTGCTTTCACTGCCAATTAAGTTTTAAAACTTTTGGCAGTATCAGGGAAATTCCTTGGACGGAGGGGTACACATCTATTCCGCCTTGGTTTTTTCCTAACTGGGGGAAATGGCTAAGCACTTAATAAACTCAACTTCCTTATATTAAAACTCTTGAAGTTTAATTTTCACATTAGAACCTTGAATAATGTTACTTTTTTCGATGCTTCTCATTGTCGATAAAAAAAGCCAAAGCACACATTTTGTCCATAAGTCAGTAAATTATAAAAGCTAAACGATTTGATCCATAGACACAATTGATTGCTGCACTTCTTTGTACGTATGCGTTTTATTTTGTTCTCTGCTTTCTCTTTGACCATTCTTTAGTTTGATCAGTGGCAGACAAGCCATTTCTTGGTTGGAATAGTTTGGATTATATTCATGATTTTAGTGTGATCCAAGTTATACCGATGTGGAAAAGACCACCCTTGGAAGCTTCAAATGGCTTTACTTTTAAAGATGTTCTGGTTGTTGGATAAGCCACTCAGCGCAAAGTTGGATAAGCCACTCAACGCAAACACCAAATTAATGCTTTATTTCGTACCATATTACAAACTGCTGATAGCCACTTCAACTCGCTATTATCATTTACCTCATTTTCTAGTCTCTTTGAACCCCTGTTCCCGTATCTTAGTCCATTTTTTACTCTTGTTGATAGTCTGTTTCACCATCCGGGCTTTTTAAAGATGAGAATATATTTTGAGTTTTCAGGGGCAACGCTGTAGGGCTGCTTATAGAAAAAGCCATAAGGCTTTAAACTTCGGACGTATTTTGTGCCCCTAAGAAATTTAATTTAGAAGAGTCATAAATTTGGGAAAATTGGTGACCCCCCCCCCCCAGCACCCTTAATATATTTTTCTCAAATATTCTAAAGGATTTTAGATGGACCAGACAAAACTATCAAAAGGGAATTCAACTGTCAGAAAACGGTGTAAATCCAGGCTTTTTTCCGCGAGTCTATAATTGCCGAACAATAAATAAATTTAGCATACCCAGTCTAAGAGAAAATGCTTCCATCATGTGTCCAGTCTTTTACAGTCCAGTAGGATTCTTATACTCCTTAACCTTCAATTTAATTTCGTTTTTATGATCCAATCTATAACAGGTTTTCTTTCATTTTTCTGTTAACTTTGGTTTCTGATTTCCGTTTTCTGATATTTTTCTTTTATAAGTGTTTCACGCTGTGTTCTGGTAGATGTTTTCTGTATTCAGTTCTTGTTCTTTTTCAAGTATTATATAGAGTTTGACATTAAATATTGATTTTTTTTTTTCTATGGCGCTTTATTATGCTATTGGGAGGTCCTAAACTATTTAATCTTCTACACCTGTATACTATACAGTTTAGTTCTAAAACTTGATCTTCGTATGACCTTTGGACCATTAATAGATAGTGATGTCAACTATTCATTTGATCATTTATTCCTTTTAAGTAAATAGTGTTATTTTATAACCAGAATATAGTATATAGTGCTTATAAAACTTTTTACTTAGTAAGAATAAATGATGAAATTAATGGTTGATCTCAATATCTATTAATCGTCAAAAGGTATGATGATCAAGTTGATACGATGATCAAGTTTCATAACTAAACTATTTTTATGTGAATGAAATTGCCTTTTTTACATTTACATTTAAGTGATAAAATTAATGGTTGATCTCAATATCTATTAATGGTCAAAAGGTAATACGATGATCAAGTTTCAAAACTAAACTATTTTTTGTGAATTAAATTGCTTTTTTTACATTTACTACAAGTTAAACTATGATACTTAATAAAAATAATAAATAGTATCTTCACATAAACTTTGACCAATTTTATATACCAATATTGAGGCTGGTGATAGAAACTTTCTAAATCAGACAAATTCTTATTTTAAAAGCTCAAATGAGACTAATGCAAATGGTAAATTAGGAAAATGAAACTTTCAGTAATGAATGAGGGCCAAAAACATACCCTGGGAAGTTTTTTCAAAGCTTCTATGTTAACCCTCCTCTGATATCTAAGTCTTAGAAATTTGCCTACTTGACAGGTCCATAACCTATTGAAATTTTGACAAAACAGCATTTTACCTTAATTTTCAGTTATCAAACTATTTTCCTCTAGTTTTAGTTCTGAAAATGTAATTCCTGTTATTTGAGTAGAATTTTAAGCCAGATAAATATTTTTTTTCCTAAATTAAATTTTCTTTTTTTTATTTTTCTTATGTTAGTAGATCTTTGAAACCTCATAAATTGGGATTTGACAAAGTTTTAAAGCTCAAAACAATTTTCTTGTACTTTATTTAAGCATAAGATCTATTTTGCAGGGTTTCACTTTTAGAGCACAACGATTTTCAAAGGTCAGCAAAGGCTCCAGTACAGGTCCCAGTACTTCTGATTTGATTTTTCCCCACTCTTGTACATGAGTGCTTCTGAATGATTTTTAAAGGCCCCAGTACAGGTCCCAGTACTTCTGATTTGATTTTTCCGCACTTTTGTATATGAGTGCTTCTGAATGATTTTTAAAGGCCCCAATACAGGTCCCAGTACTTCTGATTTGATTTTTCCGCACTTTTGTACATGAGTGCTTCTGAATGATCTTTAAAGGCCTCAGTACTTCCCGCATTTAATAATAACTACTTATGTTCAGTGACAACAATACGGGAAATTTCAGTACTTAATTAATACCTCCCACCTCTCGACAGTTTTAAGACGAGACAGGAAAAGCACGAACACACACAATTATGGAGAAGGGTTCCCCATCTTCTACACATTAGTCCCATTGGTCCTGCCCAGTTAATATTCTACTATCGTAGAAAAAGAAAGATTTGATTAGATGAAAAATGTAACTCACATCTGTTATATATCAGTTAGATTGTCAACCCCAATAATAAAATTCTTTCTTGTACCCATAAATCCAAAATATCATAGTGTAACTACCATTTAAAATGTTACAAAATTGTTTCTAACATATAAATACTTTGTCAAAATAGGAATTAAAGATTTAAAATATTATATTTTAACCAATGAGAAAGAGTATGCTAATTAAAAAGGACACAAATTGATACAAAAAAAATTATCTAATATAATCAGTATTTAAAATAGAAGTAAAGAGCTGCAGTTAACAGGCTCCAACATGAGTTGATAACCAATAGGAAATTACAAATAAACGATTATGTGAAGTACCTGTTTTTTCAGTTTAAAGTAAGGAAAGACACTAAAACTCGAAGAAATGGAAGCTATAAGAGGTATATATATATATATATACATATATATATATATATATATATATATATATATATATATATATATATATATATATATATATATATATATATATATATATATATATATATATATATATATATATATATATATATATATATATATATATATATATATATATATATATATATATATATATATATATATATATATATATATATATATATATATATATATATATATATATATATATATATATATATATATATATATATATATATATATATATATATATATATATATATATATATATATATATATATATATATATATATATATATATATATATATATATATATATATATATATATATATATATATATATATATCTGATCATTTAAAATCTGATCATTTAAAGAGTAACTGTATAAAGACTTGTTTGAATGGAGTAATTATTAACTTTGCCGTGCATAAAATATACACCCAAGCAGCATCCTGAAAGAGGAGCGTTTTCATTGGCTGTCAGTGACAGATATTAGTTGTAATCGGGCCTCGGCTGGTTCTTTGTCTTTGGTCAAAATTAGTTTAGCTTGCCCAAATTGGTAATATAAGTTAGAAACTCCAAACGAAGCAAGAAGCCTATTTTGAGCTTCTAATCAGTACTATTTGAAACTTATTCTTAGGCCTTTGCCTGAGCTTATGAAACAAGGCTTAATTTAAATATTGGTGATTTACGTAAGCGTTAAGTCAAAAGAGGGATGGTTTAAACGTGGGTCCATTTAAACGATGGTTTAGTTGAATGGTGATGATTTGTATAGGGGATTAGTCAAACAAGGGTTCAATTTAAGTGGGGTTGAGTTGTGCCTGGGCTTAGTTAAACGGAGGTTCAGTTGCACGGGGGCTCACTCAAATGGGGTTGAGTTACACACGGGTTGAGTTGCACAGGGGTATAGTTGTACGACGGTTAAGTTATATAGGGCAGGAAGAGACAGGAAAAGACAAGAAGTAAATAGAAAAAAAAGCAAAAAAAAAGAAATAAAAATGTAGAAAAACAGGCTATTATGTTCTGGTAAACTTTGATTTATTGACCACTTCTAAAGAATAACAAATTAATAAAGTAAAAGTAGTACCTTTTTCTAATTTCAATCTTTAAAGAGGCATTCTTTTCCTGCAAGATTATCGGTCAAAAATAATGGGATGTGAAGTATTTTATAGACCCTAAAGACAATAAATTTGTATACAATAAATTTGTATAAAATATGTATATTCATTCATATCTAGTGAAAACCAAAGACAAAGACCCGGCCGAGGCCCGAATACAACTAATTTCTGTCACTGACAGCCAATGACAGCCACTTGCGTTAATTCAAGAGACCGCTATAGAGTAATGCAATGCAAAGCGTGGTTTTCATTGCGTTTACGATATTTAAACTGTTGTTTTTTGGGGTTTAGGGGGGGGGAGGTACCTAGGTTAGGTTAGGTTACGTATTTAATAATCTATGCTTTACTTTTCTCCTTTGAACCGACCAAAATAGCTGAGGCGGTCTAAACCATATATAAATATATGTATATATATATATATATATATATATATATATATATATATATATATATATATATATATATATATATATATATATATATATATATATATATATATATATATATATATATATATATATATATATATATATATATATATATATATATATATATATATATATATATATATATATATATATATATTTTCATTTTCAGGTTATAATCTTGAGTATTGTTTTTTTTTTTTCAATATCATTCTTTGTCGATGGAAAAAGCTAAAGTACACATTGTGTCAATAAATCAGTAAATTATAACGGCTTAATGATACACCTTGGGGGGGATTGCAAATTTAAGTTTGTCTCTTGCTCAGGGCAATGGCTACACACTTGATAGCTACATTAAAAATTCTGAAATATTTCATTTCAACATTGAAATCCGTGGTATTTTTCCCCTTTTCCATTGCCATTCTTTGTCGATGATAAAAGCCATAGTCCACTTTGTGTCAATACTTCAATCAACTGTAAAATTTTATTGATGACAGTATTGTAGATTGTGATTCTGTTGTGAATTAAAGTTGTTGTTAATCTGACCCTTGGAGAGATATGGTCCTAAGGGGGATTAAAACTAGGATAGCGTTTCCTTAGGGTTGGCCTGTCTAATTAGACGAAGCTTACCTACTGGTATAGATGAGAAGAAATATTAATGAGAGGATTGGTATAATATTATTACCTTTATTGAACTAAAAAAATAACGGTACAAGGTCTGGCTATATATTCGCCACTAGGACTGTTTGCCCCACGGAATAAACAAAACACTATAAAACTATAAGACACTTAGGGACATTTAAGATTCCAAAGCAATCCTAAGTAAAAAGTACCAGAAGTCACCTAAGACTAAGATAAAAAGTTCAAGTTACAACAAGGCGTAACTTATATAGGCTAGGCCTAACTATGCTTTACCGAGCCACAAAATCTACGTAGACAAGGAAATGATTATCTCTCAATTACCTTGAATGCCCAAATTCAAGGATAGTTTTCCAACACCTGGGGTTCTTTTTATGGTTAAACTTTAGACTTTTATCTTAGTAAAATAGTTTTTCCAAAAACTTCGTGATTTTATTTTTCGTCATAAATATTTGTTTCCATATTAAATCAATTTATTCTTAATTGGCCAGGTTACCAAGATACTTTTGATATTTGTATTTTATTTTTATCTCTGTTTTCTCTTAGTGGTCTATACAAGATCTCTGTTTTCTTTCAGTGGTTTGTACCATGACCAAAGTACCGCAGAAATAAACGAGAATGATATTTGTCAACCAGGTTTGTCAAACAAGAATGAAAGTCAAATTTGTCTGGAAATGACAAATTTTAAAACTGAATTCAGTACTGTCTTCACAGACGAAAAAAATAAAGGGTAAGTCGTTCAACACCATCTATATCATTCATAATCATATAATGTCTGATTAATACTTTATTCTTCCTTTTTACTTTCATTAGAAAGAAGCGTTTATTTCCAAGCAACGATCATTTGCATCGTTGCTTTTAAGATACGGTCCAAGTCAAATTTCTGTGGAAATGACAACTTTTAAAACTTAATGCAGTACCGTCATAAAGGACAAGAAAAAAGAAGGACAAGCTATTCAACGCTATCTATAATATTTATAATCATATAATATTTGTTTTATCGTTTAGTGTCACTTTGTACTTTAATTAGCAATAAGAGTATAATAAATATAAAATAAATATAATCTTTATTTAGTTGAGAGTCATTTCCATAGATTTACAGCTTTAATTAATATTTTTAATAGACGACGTTTTCTTTACGACTTGATAAACATTTTTAAGGTTTGATCAATTCGTAAATGAAACGGGGTCTCTCGAAATGAATGAGTTTGAAAGAAAAGGCAATACTGTCTTCATGGATAATGAAAACTAGGGTAAGTCATTCAGCGTCATCTATAACACCATTTCCATTGATTTAAAACTTGGGGAAGTTGACTTGCAATTTTGGTAGGCTACTCAGTGTCAATACTGAAATCGTTATGTGACAGACTGCTTATTCCCCCCTCAATTTGTTATTGTCATAAGCCACATTTTTCTATTTTGTTTGGAACTCCCATGTGTTAGTCTATTTTTTCCAATTGTTTTAACGGCAACGACACTAATATTCGGCACTCAATTACCGGCAATTAGTTTTTTCAGTGAACCAAAGCCTGTATTTGTCTTCTATTTTTAAAAGCTAAATAATATTTTGATAAAACTTGCTTTATCTGTTGTTTTCCGTCTATTACTTTCCGTCTAATTTGATAATTTAAGGAAGTTTCACCTAGGGATGTGTGTGTGTGTGTGTGTGGGGGGGGGGGTTATTTTGTATCCAAAGGCATAGTTACTAGGCGTTTGGTCTTTTCGGGCAACCGTCTAGGGGTAAAAAAAAGCAGGCCATCCGTGGTTGAAGTGGGAGGATGTTATAAAGAAAGATTTAAAGGAAATGAGAACTTCCCGGGAGGGTGTAAAGAGGGAACCTTTGAATAGGTTTGGATGGAGGGGGAGCATGCTTAGCTGTGTTAGCCTCAAGCAGCTTGGTACTGTGGTAAGTTGTTAGTCGTAGAAGTAGTAGTAGTAGTAGTAATAGTAGTAGTAGAATTATTAGTGGTAGTAGTAGTAGTACAATGTAGTAGTAGTAGTACAATTAGTTCTACAATGTTGTGCAAACCCAGAATGCAAGTGTTCCTCTTTTGAAGAAGGTACCTTAGCAATAACTGAAAATTTCTGCAACAAACAGACCAAAATTTAGATCTGCTGGTTTGAGATAACTAACCCCACTTGGGCAATGCAAACGCAAGGCTGGGAAGGGCTACAGCTGAATATAATTTTACCAAAAGCTTTCTATTGAAATATGTTTCTAAAAAGTAGGTTTACTGTAGCTCACATGCATACTCATTGTAATATTTTCAATTATAAGCTGATGGGTGCTTTCAATATTTTGACCATAGGCTACAGCTAAGTACTTCATTGAATTACTTCGGGAATCATCAGATACTTTCATCGCCGTTGTCTAAGACCACAATTAGGGCTAATGGGATCACCAAAGTTAAACCAAAGACAAGTAAAGATAAAATCAAACAATCTTTTCAAAGAGAAAGAGAAATTACAAAGAATAACCAACTCAAACTCAAAACAAACATAATTACAACACATAGGAATAGAGTTAACACCCATTGTACCTTCTAAAGGCAAGAAAATAATTTGAACTTCACTTAAAACAATCTTTGTTTCGAGATAGGCCTATGTATATCTTTTCTTATAATATCAAAAAAGAAAAATCTCCGTCACAACCAAGATTACAGAAAACAACAAAGAAACGTAGTAAAATACTAATTGCATAAAATATTAATTACTAATTAAATATTAATAATAATAACATAAAATATTAATTCCTTAAAGTCTTGAAAATTTCAGATTTATTAAAATTATAAAAAAGAGAATGGTTTGAAGCCCCTTTGTTTTCTGTAAAGCGCAAGTTATTTTCGTCTCTTTTAAAGGCGCAGGGGGGGGAAGTTGTCCTACTCCTCCTCAACGAACATTTTGCTTGTTTTGTGTTTTACATGGTCATTTAACGTAACTACTGTTTTTTTATTGATATATGTACGCTTAAAAATTGGTTTGACTTTATTACTGCCCTTTTTTGGTTTACTGATAGCTGTTGACTTATATTTCAAAACTTATTTTATCGGAAAAGGAGATATTTCCTTGCTTTTAATTCACACTCTTTTTTGTTATTGATCAACAAAGAACATATTAAGTCTTTCATCCAGTTTTAGCTAACTATTTTTGTGTTTGACAAAATTTTGCAGCATTTTTAATGATAAAAAAAAATGATTATACAATAATACATTGGATTCTTTCATGAGGAAAAAAAATCTGCATAATCTTTGTATTTCTTTAGGGCTGTCAGTATTCTAACTCCGATTTTGTTACAATCTTGAATATAGACAAATATTAATCAACTACCCCCCCACATGCCCCGAAACTCCTTACTTGATTCCCCAAAACTCTGGTGAGACATCACAGACGCGCTGCTTTAAAAACGTTTAATGCACGTATTTAAGTGCATGTTAAAACAGGTCGTGATAATTAATTGTAAGTAAGGACTGATGTGGCTCATTAGTAACAAAAACTCTAAAAAAAGAAATTCAATATCCATAAATACTTAAAATAACTGGCTTATTATGTTGATTCCAAATATATAAGATCCATTGAGCTTAGTGCCACCTGTCTAAATTTATGAGTCTAAAAAAATTCGCCTAATTGTTGAAATGGGAGGGACACCCCCTATAGGTAAAAAAATCAAAATAAAAATCGCACCATCAGAATTAGTATATCAGAGAACTCCACTGTGGCTTCAACCTCCAATCTGCAAAAACGAGGAATTTGTATTTTTGCCAGAAGAAAGATCGTGAATGCATGTTTATTTGTTGTTGTTTTTTCCAAGGGTGATTGTTTACAGCTAATAGTTCCAGAATATTTGGTGAGGCCTCAGCCAAACAAAAATTAAAAGATCTAGTACCCTTTTTAAGTAGCCAAAGAGATTGAAAGTCATGAAATTTACTCATTTTTTAAACATAGTATTTGTTATTGGGAAGTATACAGACGTTTTTCGGAAGAGAGGGAGGGGTGAGTTTTTTTGCAGAAGGAATTTTTATAGGGAGAATTATCTGTGGGGAGGGAAGTTTCCAGAGGTTGGACTTTCCAGAAAAAACTTTATTCTGGGGGAATTGCCTGAATTTCAATAGGAAATTATTTTTATTCGTCTTACTGTCTCTTTGCTGACTCAATTTCTCTTTGAGACAATTTAGTGTTGAAAATGTCTAGAAAATGTTTCTGAGGAACTCACCATTTTCCCGATGAAAGAGTGGCCAAAAAAGGTGACTCATTTGGAGATTCCTGCTTAAAGCAAGGATCAATATATACGTCCCTGCCACATGCCATGCGCTGGGGCCTGACCTTGAAATCGGCTATATGGCTTTTTTCTTAACTGGCATATTGACAATTCTACCCACTAAAACGGTCTAAAAAGGTTACAAGTTTAAGGAAGATTACAAGTCATTGGGACCTCTGCCGTTACATGTATTCCCTGGGGAGCCCTCCATTTTCCCGAGCAAAGAGTAGCAAACAAAAGTGATTCATTTGGAGATTGTTACTTACAGTGAGTATTAATATATACGTGCTTGCCATATGCCAAGTGCTGGGACCTGGCCTCGAAATCGACTACATAGTTGTTATTTTCTTCACGGGCATATTGACATTTGTAGCCTTGAACAATCAAAAAATTTCACAACTTTAAGGAAAAATTAGTATTTTCCCAGGGTGGTTGTATCAGGCCTATTGTGACTCCAAGACATAAAGAAGAGGCTCAAATTGTCTGTGGTTAGAAGATAAGCACAAATAAAAAGTAATATATACAATACTGCAAGGTAGCAATGCCGGGGTCTGGCCTCGAAATTGGCTACATAGCTCTTTTTTCCCTAAAACTGGCATATTAACATTTCTGGCCACAAAAATTGATCTAAATAGTTAACAACCTCGAGAAATATTCAAATTTTTCCCAGAGTGGTTGCATTTAACCTATAGTGACGCCATGATATCAAGAAGAGGCTCACATTGTCTGCACTTAGATGATGATTGATAATGAGAATCCATATACAGAAGCATGCCGCGTAGCCGTGCCGCGGCATGACTAGCCGTGGCATTCAGTACTTTTTATATCTTTAAAGGCGCAGTAATTGTGTATGTATTTGTTAATGTATTTGTTATTTCTCGAAAATAGTTTCATATTATTTTTTGGCAAAACTCCTTGGATTTTTCTGCCCTAAAAAAAAAAAATTATTTATCGATAAAAGCTTCAAATTTTTTGGGGAAAGTTGGCATCCTGGTATTTTCTGGCGTAAAAAGATTGATTTATACAGATCACAAGTTTGAGATAATTCGTTAAGAGCCTTAATTCCTTAAAGAAAATAACACCGTGAGTGACGTCATATTCACGGATATATTTCAAGAGCTTACATACGTATATTGAGCTTAGTAGTGGGTTGTATGGTTTTTGTGTCTATGATACAGGCAAAATTATACATTAAACATAATAAGCATAAAATACCAAAGGTAATGAGTCTTTTTGCATAAGGCGTTTTCAGCAGTTTCATAATAGGGCAAATGAATAATCACGAAGAACAAAGAAATATATGGTTAGATTACTTGCGACAATGACAATTACACCGAGTCAAAATTAAAAACGAAGACAAAAGAATTCCCGGTTAGAAGAAACATGCCTTTAGAAGACAAGCGACAGCGAGATACAGTTAGAATGCTTGCATCAGTGACGATTAAAACGAGTCAAAAACAAAAGTGAAGGACAAAGATATATCTGGTTCAATGATAAGTGGTAGTAAGAAATAAAACAAGTAAAAAACAAAAGTGAAGAACAAAGAAATATGCGACTAGAAGACATGCAACAACGAGGAGTGGAACGAATTAACAATGAAAGTGAAGAACAAAATATATGCAGTTAAAAGATGTGACATAGCGACAAAAAAGAAACATGTGGTTAGAAAATAAGCGGAAGCAAGAATTACAAGGGATAGCGAGAAAGCAAGTATCAGAACGTGTCAAAAACGAAGTGAAGAGCAAAGAATTGTGCTGCTAGAAGACTAGCGACACAAAAAATAAGAACAAGTCAAAAATGATAGCGAAGAAGAAAAAAAAATGTTATGCTAGGAGAACAACGCCATCACAATCTTCGACACCAACAAAATGTGGCACATAGCCCAGAACAAACCTGTCAAAGATGCCAAGAACTACATAACTATTAATAACAATCATTGGGACCCTTCAACGTTATATGAATTCTCTGTGGAGCCCTCAGTTTTCCCGAGGAAAAAGCAAAAAACAAAGGTGACGCCCTTGGATGTTGCTGCTTACAACGAGATTCGATATATAGAAGCCTGTCCCATGCCAAGTGTCAGGACACAGCCTCAAATTCGGCTAAATAGTCATGTTTTCTTAAGACGGGCATATTGAAACTACTGGCCATGCAAACGATCTAAAAAGATTCTAACTTTAAGACAGAATTTGGGTTTTGCCAGGGTGGTTGTATCGAAAATATGGTGACGCCATGAGATCAAGAAGAGGCACACTTTGTGTGCGGTTGAAGAAAAGCGACAACGACCATACAATATATATTTTAACCTTAGAATTGGATAATTATAAGAGATTTCCTATGTGTTCTTCTCATACAAAAACCCTTCCCATAAGTTATAAACCCCCCTTAATAATTTATGCCCCAGGGCATTACTTAAAACGCCTACCCCTGGGCCCTGGTGGGCTGTGTCGACACCGGAGTTTTTTGTTATCAGAACGTTGAACTATTTTAACATAATTTCTATCTCAAAATTTTTATTTGATGCATTTAGGGCGCAGAGGAGGGAGAGGGGCTAGTTGCCCTTCAATCTCTCTTGACTCTTAAAAAGTGAACAAGAACTTTCAATTTTCAATCAAATGAGCCCTCTCTAAAGTTTATACGAGCATCCCTTTTATAAGAAGTAATATGAAGGATTCGGAGAATCCTTAGATTACAACCCTTGCCCTGAGGGCTTTGGGGGAGTTGTAATCCTCAAAGACCTAATTTCCAGAACTTAAAACTACGTTTAATAAAATGGCTGTCTTAAAATTTTGATTGAATATGTTTGGGGAAAAGGTGGGTGTGAGAGGGGGATTAGTTGCCCTCAAATCACTTTCGACTATTACAAAGGTTTTTATGGGAGGGGCACTAGCCGCCCCCCCATGCCCATCATTTCCCCAAACACATTCAATCAAACTTTTGAGATAGCCATTTTGTTCAGTGTAGTTGATTTCCAGATAGAAAATATGTTTTTGAGGAGAACACTCCCCCACAACCCTCAGGGAAAGAATTTTAAGTTATGCCCAGGGGGCATATTAGGTTTTTATAGAAGGCGTTGTCGTAGAAACTTCAAAACAGGCACATTCAATTGGAAATTCAAAGGGCTAGTGCCCTTTTTAATAGTCAAAAGTGATTGGAGAGCAACTAGCCCTCCCCCCCACGCCCTACCTTCCCCCAAACACAGCCAAGCAAAATTTGGAGATAGCCATTTTGTTCAGCGTAGTTGATTTCCAGATAGAAAATATGTTTTTGAGGAGGACAATCCCCCCCAACCGTCAGGGCAAGGCTCTTTCGTTATGCCCAGGAGGCATATAAGGTTTTTATAGAAGGCGGTGTTGTAGAAACTTCAAAAAAGGCTCATTCGATTCGAAATTCTGAGGGCTAGTGCCCTTTGTAATAGTCGAAAGTGATTTGAGGGCAACTAACCCCCCTCTCACGCCCACTTTTTCCCCAAACACATGCAATCAAAATTTTAAGACAGCCATTTTATTAAACGTAGTTTTAAGTTCCGGAAATTAGGTCTTTGAGGATTACAACTCCCCCAAAGCCCTCAGGGCAAGGGTTGTAATTTAAGGATTCTCCGAATCCTTCATATTACTTCTTATAAAAGGGATGCTCGTATAAACTTTAGAGAGGGTTCATTTGATTGAAAATTGAAAGTTCTAGTTAACTTTTTAAGATTCAAACGAGATTGAAGGGCAACTAGCCCCTCTCCCTCCTCCACGCCCTAAATTCATCAGATACAAGTTTTGAGATAGATATTTTCTTAAAATGCTTCAAAGTTCTGATAACAGAAAACTTCGGTTTCGACACAGACACCCATTGCCCAGGGGAAGCCATTGTAAGTTATGGAATTGGGCACCATTTTTAATGGTGGGCTTGTCACATGCGGTTAGGTGTTTTGTATGGGAGAAACACATAAGACATCTGAAATAATTATCGCATTATTAGGTTAAAATACATACTCTGTCACAGATGCAAAATTGCTTTGGCACACTAATTCCTGATAAGGTCAATTCCAAATCGTCGTAATCCCATTGTGTCAGCAATTTAAACAGTCTAAACCCCCTTACTGGAGCTATTTTTTAAATCTATTCCATTGTTACCCATCATTGTCCATAAGTTATGTACACTCTCTATTGTTCAAACATCAGGTTTTATTAAAGAGGTAATCGTATAGACTTTGAAAAAGCTTCATTTGATTTAAATCGGAAGTTCTAGCTCCGTATTTAAAGTCAAGAATAATCGGACAGTAAGCGACCCCCCCATGCCATAAAAATTTGAAAATTTTTGCAATTAAAAACAAAAAAAAATTCATTAAAAAAAAAATTTCTGAAAAATAAGTTTTTCGAATAAAAGTGAAGGCCATTTTAAACATAACCTTAGCAGAAACAAATACCTATTTAAATACAAACTCAAAACGACCAGTAATTACTATTAAAAAATAAATGAAACCCACAACAAACAGAAATTAAATAAGCAACTATCGCAAAAAACCTTCAACAAGTATTACCATAAAGAAATATACAGTTCATGATGCGAGTAATGCTTTGATTGAATATGAAAATCAGGCCTGAAGCGAAAACAGATATTTGTCCATTAAAACAAAAATGAAACTTTAAAATAACAGAAATTAAATGAACAATCAATGCGAACAAACATACAGTATATATTAGTGTAAATGAATAAATAAATCTTAAAACGAGTGAAACTTAAATTGAATATGCAAATCAAGTTTGAATCGAATAAAAATAACTACGAACAAGAGTTTGGGTATTGTCTCACTGCAGAAGCCTAAAACCTACTGTGTCATTGGCGCTTTACTGAAAACGAATTATATTACAAATGTTTTCTTTTGTACTTAATATTGAAAATAAGTATTAAAATTACAGTAAAAGTTTGAAGTGATGAGCTTTTAGCGATTAATATCATTGTGCATCAAATATTCAGTTTAATTTATTAGTTCTTATCAAGATTGTTCAAGACAAATATAGCTTTACTACAAACATTGTTTGGACACTCCCCCCTTCTTTCACTGTAAAAACCTAAAGCATTCTGCGTCGTTAGCGCTTCACTGAAAACGAATTACTCATATATTACAAATTTTTTATTTTCCGGTTCTTACAGCATTGAAAATCAAAATAAAAATTACAGTGACAAAAATACTTGAACTGATGGATCTGTAAACAATTAATATCATTATATATCTAATATTCAATTTGATTTTATTTATATTAACCAAGATTGTTCAAGACTCATAAAGTTTAGCCATTTTTTTTAACTCTGCCATGTTTTTAACTAATCGTGTTATTTTTTATGAAAACAATCTATTGCATATATGCATTTCTATTTGAGCGGAAAACTGCACCTCAAACTTTGTGGAACATGCATTTTCTTGCATGAAACAACAAAATATAATAAAATGTCAAGTTTCGGAGTGTTCAACCACTCGCAAGCAAGTGCCATTGGTATTTTTGAATCCGAATGGTCAGTATAGCGGGTGGAGGGTAGGCTAATTCTCGTAGCAGCCCCATTCCGTCGTGGTATGGTTCACATTTTCAACACCTCGCGTCCGGACTATCAAATAATCTACCAAGCATACAACTACCCCAAATCAGTATCAATAAATAAATGAAACTCAAAACGAACAAACATTAAAATAAATATTAGAGTCAAACTCGAAACGGGCAAAAATTAACGTTAGTAGGGTTCAAAACCCCCTATGCTTTCTAAAAGCCATAATATAATTTGTACTTTACTGAAAAAAAATTCAAATGAGTTAACTGAAAAAAAATGTTCATTGCCAATTTAATATACATATGCTGATATTTATTCACTAAAATCTTAACTAATTTTTGATTTCTTAAAGTTACAAAAGTGAAAATATTTCAAAGAATTGTTTTCAGTAAAGCGCCAATGACGCAGTAGGTTTTAGGCTTCTGCAGTGAGACGATACCCAAACTCCTTTTTGTAGTTATTTTTATTCGATTCAAACTTTATTTGCATATTCAATTTAAGTTTCACTCGTTTTAAGATTTATTTATTCATTTACATTAATATATATTGTATGTTTGTTTGCATTGATTGTTTATTTAATTTCTGTTCGTTTTAAGTTTCATTTATACTTTAATAGCAAAATATTTGTTGTCGTTTTAAGCTTGATTTTAATATTCAATCTAAGCATTACTCACTTTAAGATCTATTTATTCATTTATATTATTACTTGTTGTCTGTTTATTGCTATGATTGTTTATTTAATTTCTGTTCGTTTTGTGTTTCATTTATTCTTTGATAGTAATTTCTGGTCGTGTTTAGTTTTAATTTTAAAAGGTATTTTTATATACAGAGCTTAATTTTTAAATGGCCTTTACTTTTCTTTGAAAAACTTATTTTTCGGAAAGTTTTTTTTAATTAATTACAATAAATAACCATGCCAAACTCAAAACGAGCAAAAGTACCAAAGACAAGAGTAAGGCTAGTTCCCTCTGTGTCTTCTAAGGACGAGGGTGGGATACAAAATTTCCTTTATCAGTCTTCAGTTTGAGCTATGTCTTCTCTTTCGTATGAAATTAAAACAGAAAAAGAAAAAAGATCATTATCATAGCCAAGATTATTGAAAATAACAACTAAAAGTGGATTAACTGTTTAATATGTACTAATATTAATTCCTGTAAATTATAATTGTTTTAGATTTATTAAACTATAAAAGAGAAAATTAAAAAACTATTCAGTAAAGCGCAATTTATTTTCTAATCCTTGGAATGCGAATGGGGCGTTACTCTATTGCTCTTTGTCGTAGAATTTTCTTGTTTAGAATTTGTGATTTCTTAAGGGATTTTATCTGTTTTAAGTGTTTAGAGTTTTGCTGTATATTATTATTGTTGTTCATTTCGAGCTGTATTTATTTATTGATAGTTATTTATGATAGTTTTACGCTTTGAAAGCTATTTTATTTAATTTCTACACATTTTTGGTTTAATATTGCTCTTCATTTTCTTTTGAAAATTTATTTTGTGGAAAGTTTTTTTTTATATTAGTTTCAGTTTGCTTCCAATTGAGATCATCTTTTTCAGTTTTAAATAAAGGAACGGTTTACATCGTTTTTGTTTTTCTCTATGAGAGTAAAGATTTTGGTTTACTAAGTAAACATTGAACAAAATTTTGAAAAAATTTTTTATCGTTTATGGGTCAAAAAATTTTGGCAGGTAGGAGTTTGAAAACTCTACAATTAAATCCTCTAATACGCTGAATCTTATGGTTTGATTTTCATTAATATCCTTTGACTTTTAGGGGGCTTTCACCCCTTTTTTCAAAAATCTAGCAAATTTTCCAAAGCTAGCAGCCTTTGGTGGGTAATATTAAACTTAATGACTGTTATATATGTGAAATTAGCAGAATAATACATATTGTCATTTTCTTCCATAAGGATGACTGCTATTTGTAAGGCAATAACAAATATTTTTCAAACACGATAAGATTTTTGCTTAAATATTGAGGGAACGAAATGAGGGAAGTTGCTTTAATATGTGCAGGATTTTTTTTTTGTCTCTTTTATCCTTCAGTGTCACTTTTACTTTTCTTAGAAGAAAAGTATATTTTAATTCATTTCATTAAAGAGCTTTTACTTTTAAGGTACGATCCAATTCAAATTTGTTTTTAACCCAAATTTGACAACGATTGTACCTTAAAAGTCAGAGACGAGTACAACACAAAAACTTGCTACCGAGGCAGAGTAGATACGAGCTTTTGTGAGACGGCTGAACTGGGGTTTGTGGAATATTGTTCTCAGAAGACGGTCAAAAACGACGTTCGCCTTTGCCACCCTTGCTAATATCTCTGCATCTAGATTTCCATTTGAGCAGACAATGGTAGGTGAACCGCTTGACTATTTCAACATCTTGGCCACATACTTCTATAGTTGTCAAGAGGCTGCATGGTGTCTTGTCCTCAGGCAATATTTTGGTTTTTGTCCAGTTTACATTTAAACCAAGCTTTTCTGCAGCAGATGCTAGCGTTATCAAGGCAGTCTTGATGTCAGCAAGATTTCCGCATATCGATGCATCATCGTCAGCGAAGTCAAAATCTGACAGAACTCTTCCAGCAATACAACTTACCCTTCTTTTTTCTTGTCCGTTATGACAGTTTTCAAACAGTTCGTGATAACGAACTGTAAGTAAGGAGCGACCTGGCTCAATAGTAACCGAAACTCTAAAAAACTCTAAGAAACTGTATCGAAAGGTACGTGCCTGAGAAAATTTGACTGATTTTCGAAAAAAAGGGGGAAAAACTCCCCAAAAGCTATAGAACCTTAATAAAAATCACACGATCAGATTCAGCATATCAGAGAATCCTACTGTAGAGCTTTCAAGCGCCTATCTGCAAAAATGTGGAATTTTGTATTTTTTTGCCAGAAGAAAGATCACGGATGCGTGTTTATTTGTTTTTTTGTTTGTGTTTTTTTTTTGTTTATTTTTCCCAGGGGTGATCGCATCGACCCAGTTGTCTTAGAATATCGCGGGAGGGCTCATTCGAACGGAAATTAAAAGCTCTAATGCCCTTTTTAAGTGACAAAGAAAATGGAGGGCAACTAGGCCCCTCCCAAGCTCATTTTTTCCCAAAGTCACCCAATCAAAATTTTGAGATACCATTTTGTTCAGCATGATCGATAGTATTATAACTATGTCTTTGAGGATGACTTAATCCCCCAAAGTTTCCGGGGGAAGGGCTGCAATTTATGAACTTTGCCCATTGTTTAAATATAGTATCGTTTATTGGGAAGTATAAAGACGTTTTCAGGGAGGATTTTTTCTGGTAGTGGAGGGGGGGGTAATTTTTACTAATAAAAACGTTCGTAAATAAAATTAAACAACTTTCGAGAAAGCCATTTAACCAAATAAAAGTAAAATTAACATGCAAATTTCGTTCTAATTATTCATTTACGGTGATCCAAATTCAAAACCTGCATTAATTTAAAAACATTCTGAAATTAAATAAAAAAATCAAGTTTTTTTTAACTGAAAGTAAGGACTGAAATTAAAACTTAAAACGAACAAAAATTACTCCGTATATGAAGGGGGTTTCCTCCTCCTCAACACCTCACTCTTTACGCTAAAGTTAGACTCTTTATCACAACTTTATTTTTTTAAACAATAAAAAAATTTAGCATAAAGAGCGAGGCGTTGAGGAGGGGACGGCCCCTTTCATATACGGAATAATTTCTGTTCGTTTTAAGTTTTAATGTCGCTCCTTACTTTCAGTTTAAAAAAACTTGTTTTTTTACTTAATTTTTAGAATAGAATCGTCTTAACGGACAAGAAAAAAGAAGTGTAAGTAATTCAACACCATCTATGCCATTCATAATCATATAATGTTTGTTTTATCGTTTAGTTTCACTTTTAACTTTCAATAGCAAAAAGTGTTTATTTAGTTGAGAGTCATTTCTATAGATTTACAGCTTTAATTATAATAGACGATATTTCCTTTACAACTTGATCATAGTTTTTTATTTTATGATCAAGTCGTAAATGAGATGTCGTCTAACAAAATGAATACGCTTGAAAGCAAAGGTAGTACTGTCTTTATAGATGACGAAAACAAGGGTAAGTTATTCAACGTTATCTATAATATCATTTCCATGGAATTACAATTTATATAAGTTAACTTACAACATGTGTAGGATACTCAATGCCAACACTGAAATGACTATATGACAGACTGCTTATAGCCCCTTCAATTTGTTATTGTCATAAGCCGTATTTTTCTCATCTGTTTGGAACTCCCGTACGTTAGTGAATTTTCTTTTATTTTCCATAGTCTAGTAGTAGTAGTAGTAGTATTAGCAGTCGTAGTAGTAGTGGAAGCAGTAGCAGCAGTAGTAGTAGTTTTAGTAGCATTAATAGTAGTAGTAGTATTAGTAGTAGTCATTGCAATTGTAGTCATAGCAGTCGTAGTAGTTGTAGTAGCAGTATTAGCAGTAGAAGTAGTAGTAGTTGTAATAGTAGTAGTAGTAGTTCTAGTAGTAGTAGTAATAGTAGTAGTAGTAGTAGTAGTAATAGTAGTTCTAGTATTAGTAGTAATAGTAGTAGTAGTAGTAGTAGTAGTAGTAGTAGTAGTAGGCACCGTAGTAGCAGTTGCAAGCAGTCAAAGTAGCAGTTCAAGTTATCACAGTTGCATGAAGCCGCAGTCCCAGTTTTGAGTAGGCAGAGTAGCATTCACAAATAATTGAAGACGCAAATAGTCATATTCATCTTTACAGTCACAGTCACCAGTAGTTGTAATCGCTATCGTAGGTGGCTGCACACGCAAGTAGTTAATGCAATAGAAATAATCTGTCGTCACAATCTTAGCTTCATTCGCTGGTAGTTACAGACACAGTTACCGTTAGCTCGAGTCTTAATTGCACGAAGTTGGAGTCACAATTAGTCACAGCTAAATCTATTCGCAGTAGCAAGTAGTTTCAAACACACACAGTCACGAGCAGTTGCCGTTGTATATAGTTGTAATATCGGTAATAGCAGTAGTAACAGCTACAGCATTAGTGAAAGAAGTGGTATAAGTAGCAGTGGTAGTTTTTGTTGCCCAAAAAGGCTCAATTTAACGCCCTCCTCTGGTCCTGGGAAATTCCTAATTTTAGTTTTTTAACAACCTGCATAAACATACTGCATTTTAGTATGGTTCAACATAAAACGAACATCCCCTAAGAGTGTCACCCTTAATGTTGTTAGTTATTCGAGATGTATTTCTGATACGTCCTTTTCATGTTGGCATTTAGCTAAACCTCCACCTCAATATACCCATATCTTTGAATATCCACCAGCCTTTTGCTGAATGTTTTTGGTCGTTTTCTAAGAATAAGACGAATTTCCTCTAACTTGCAGCCTTCCATAAGTAATCATAACCCTGATATATTTCGTATATGTTTTATAGTATCATTTATTTTTTAAATCAAAGTTCTGTTTTTTAGCCTCAGCTTAGTCTCAGTCTTATATTATCGGTCACTAGTAGACCAATTCGCTTTTATTTTACAGCAACCGCAAACTATTTAACCAGTTTTTTTTGTCTTTTTCAACTAAAAAAGGCTGCAAAGATGTTTACATTTGTCATTTTCCGTTTTCCTTTCAATAATTTAGGACTTAATCTTTACACAATCATGATAGCCTGTAATATATAACGTTGGTAAAGTAAATTTTGTTACCTACCAAACATTAAATTTTTTTAATTTTGAACAAGTATTTGTCTATTTTGTGTAACCACAATCTTGAAAGCTAAAACCAGAAACTCTCGAATTCTAAATTTCAAAAAAATTTAGGTGTTCCCCTCAAATGTTTAGGCTGTACTATACCCTCTTATAAAGGGTGTGCCCTTCTTACAATAATATACGAAACGTAAAGAATAATATTAAATGTTGCTATTTAATTATAATATAAGCACTGTATAATAATAAAATATTATCATTTAAGTACTATATAATATTATTATTATAGTACTTATGTATAACCAGAACACAGTTGAGAATTTTGTTTATAAGTTTGCTCTGATTTCTCAGGAGACAAACCCAAGCCCAACATTGAGCCAGGATCAACAATCGTTTCTGATTGTTGGAGGGGCTACAACACAACTGAGCAGGATCAAGCAGAATTTACACATTTGACGGTGCACCACAGTCATCGGCACATAATCTGGTGCATCTACCCAAAAAGTAGAGAGAATGTGGGGTTCCCTAGAGTGGAGGAATAAACAGCAACGAGGTACACCCCACAATCATTTAAAATCATATCTAGCGGAATACATTTGGTGGGTAGCAGCAATGGCAGAAGGCAGAGCTTATTTTCACGTGATTCTTAGTAACATTTATCCGTTCTGGGCGCATAATTCTCACTTATAGTTCCCATAGTTTTGTTAATAAAGTATTATATCTTCATCATATTTTGATATATTTCATTAGGATTAATCTAACTTCAGTTCTCGATTGTATACTAGCTAATACACAAGTACCAAAATATATAAAGTCATAATATAAAGGGAAAGCACACCAAATATATTATCCACAAATGATATTAATTTTCATTGACAAAAATTTTATACAAATCTACTGGAAATAAATTAGCAATTATTCAGAACCTAGGGTAATCTTAACGTAGGTTAAACAGTCAATGTTTAAGTCAAGGTAAATGCTTGGATTTAGAATATTTTAAAGTGTTAGGTCTTTGAATATTCTTACTTTAAACTTAAGCAACTGTCGGTCATTTTTAGTACAACCGATTTTTCTCGATGCTTCAGAATCATTTTTGTCTTGATAATTTGAGGTTAGATTTTCAAATCTTAGGAAACCAGCCTTCGTGCTAATCACTGACAGGATAAAGATTGCTTGTAATTTAGTACGACGGATGTGTAAAATTAATAAAACCGAAAATTTAATAATTCTCACTTGGCTCTCTTGTTTGATTTGATGATTTCCAGTTGTTCAGCAATTTCTGTGTAGATTTGTGCTCTTACCATCTGAGAAAATGTTTTGACAATATTAGTAAGTAGTGTATTATTTTGAATCTTTGTTATTGTCCCCATTGAGGACTCAGTGTTGACCAACTACCCAATCTTTGGATCAACAAGCATGCATTTTTGCATTCAAAATGGGATACTTAAATGATTCTCTATTAATTGGCAGATCTTTAACAGATCGATTCTTGGGAACCAGTTTTTATTTAAATGTGGAAATATTCTGTTTCTTCTGTCACTAAAAAGCTGTAGTAGATAATGGAATTACGTGTTTCAGATCAGATATTGGCCAGAAGTTTAGCCGAACTCAATTCCTCAACTAAAATCGGTGGTCCCACTTACCGAGAAATTTACATACCTACCTTACTGGCTGAGAAGAAAAGGGCTATTTTGTTCACGTGATCACTTTTGAACTGGCTCTACAGGATTAACCTAAATAAAACTTAGGACATTTATAAGTTGTAAGATTCAAATCTTGCATGAAGATCAATTAAATTTTTATTTAAATTAGAAACATCAAAAATTGGTTTATATGTATTTTTTACTCATTCACGAGTTTGACAAACATTTCGAAGGGGGGGGATTAAACCTACAACCTCTCCTCTGTTTACGGTCTTGGCTGTTACTCTCCCTAATACAGTGTAGATAGTTTCATTGACACTCCTCATGTCTTGGCTAAGTTGTTGGCTAGGTGGACTTTCTGTTCTGGCTAAGGGGTTAGCGCGCTGTGTTGTCTATTCTTTGTGTGAGGGCACAGGTTTGATCCCTGGCATGGCCAGTTATTTGCTTTAGGATGTTGATCAGTGGCGTTACTCTGTAGACTCAGCCAAAGTCGACCCAGCTGATGGGTACCTGGATAAATCTTGAGATTTTAAGCAGGAATGTGTACGAAATCACAGGATGGTTGGCTCCCAGCCCCCCTCGCATTTCCTGGCTAAAGGGCCATGAAACAAAGATCAGCACCAACGGGTGGGAACTTGAGTGTCTAGTGCCATCATACCTACTTACTTACCCTTTATGTCCTCTGAAGACAAGAATAAAATCTGCACTTTACTGAAAAAAAAGGAATGTGAAGTTACAGTTTAACATCCATATACTGATATTTATTCTATAAGGTCTTAATAATTTTTTATTTATCAAAGATAAAAGTAAAAAGATTTAAAATATATTTCGCTTTCAGTAAACTGCAGATAATATTCTGGTCTTCAGTCGGCATTGGAGGTGACACCCATAGGGGATTACTCCAACTCATGTTAATATCTACTTTTTAGTTTGACTGAGTTATTTATTGTAATTTCTATTCCTTTTGGGTTTCAATTATTTGTTGGTCTTGATTAGTGGTCATTTTACGTTTGGGAAATTATTTGGCTTTATTTCTGCTCAGTTTTTGGTTGATAGAGTTTATTATTTATCTTTGAAAAGTTATTTTGTAGCAAAAGTTTTTTTACCTAGTCCATAGGTTGACCTAGTTCATAAAATTCTAGGATCACAGGTAACGAAATAGCAGATGAAGTGGGGGAATTGATAAGTCTTGATGGGCCTATTGTTTCCATTCCTCACAATTACTCTGAAACAATTATTTTGAAATGGACCCAAGAGAGGGTGGAACAGAATCAGAAAAGAGAGATAAAATATAAAGAAACAAAGTAAATAATACCAAAGTTCAATTCCACAATGACGAAATATCTTTTCCGACTATAAAGTTGAAAAATACAGATGATAATTTAAATTCATACAGGATTTTTGGATTTTAAGAATCATCTCACACGAACTGGAAGACTTGATTCCCAATTTGCCAAGGGTACCAGATGGTCATTGAAACAGGAAGGTATGTAACTGAAGAATGTCCAGCTGGGATTAGGTACTGCCTAGAGGACTCTCATAATTTGGATATTAAGCAGAAGCAAATAGTTCAGGAAATATCCAACTGCTGGTAGGATATATGATAAAGAATGGAGAATATACTCTTAGTTTCCTAACAGTTGGTTATGGTTTTTTCTCTCGATTTTTGGTTGGTTTGTTTTGGTCTAAGATTAAAAATTCCTGTGTTATTGGCATTTAAACAAGATGCTAAGTGCCTATATTCTTTGTTGACTGCTGGGGGTTAATGCAGAGAGGCCCCCAGCCTCCATTGCACTTCCTGGCCGAAGAATGACGAAATGGAGATCAGCGCCGCCAGTTTGAACCTTTGGGGGTCTGGTGCCATTATACCTACTTACTTACTTAGAAA
Organism: Artemia sp. Qi Xiang Cuo; assembly: GCF_049724085.1. Classification (NCBI taxonomy): domain Eukaryota; kingdom Metazoa; phylum Arthropoda; class Branchiopoda; order Anostraca; family Artemiidae; genus Artemia; species Artemia sp. Qi Xiang Cuo. The sequence continues at coordinate 54,745,210 of NC_142812.1, forward strand.
TGCAGAAAGGGGCATTCGGAAGGGTCGCAGCCATGATTTAAGCAATCGGATTGTCGACGCTTCTTGACTACTAAGGTCCATGTGTTGGTCCTATGGAGTTTTGCTGCAGCCATGTTCAATCTCTAGGTTCCGTATTACCAAGCTAAGTTCAAACACACTGCGCCATCACAGGACTTGGCTTTTGATAAGTAAGTAAGTAATTGGATTAACGGCATTTATTGACTGCTAAGGTCCCTGCGATGATACATTAGTGTGTTGCTAAGGCAAGCAACTTTGTTTCCTGTGTTACCAAGTTAAGGTCAACAAATTAAAAATAGAAAGCTATAACTATCGCTCACTTCCTTGCAACAGGAGAAATTGCACCTCAGTCCTGAAAGTTTCGAGAAAAGGCCTTATCCATTACACTGTGACAGGGTAGGAGGATAAAATTGTTAGGAGAGTCTCACAGTGTGCATACAGTAACAGATCTCCCTACGATAGTAGGATTGGACCTGAGTAAATTCAATGAAGAACCGATGGTGTCATCCGCCACGCAGCCACAATCTCTCCCTCGCTTTCTCTCTTTTCCTCTCCTCTTTAGTTCATCCTCTTTTCTCTCTATCCCGTAAGGTCAAACCCATTGCATAAACACAGGACACGAGCGAGATCCAATTCTCAAATCATTCTAATTTAAATTTTTTGCATAAATTCAGTTTCGAAAGGTGTAATGGACGCATCCATTCTACACAGGTAAATCGGTCAAGAATAGTTCAATTATATTTGGACTCCTTGTCTCCTGGGGCAAGGTAGGTTATGTCACCCCTGGAGATATTCACATATAGAACTGTTACACTGTTACTTTTACGTATGGGCTAAACACTGGTACATATACATACAGAGCCGTAGACTTATAAATTTATATACAGAACTGAACACTGTTACATTTTCACATACAGCAAAACAGTGGCACACTTACAAACAGATCTGAATCTTGGAACATTTGAAAAGGAAACTTAACACTGGTAAAGTGGTAGAGTAGAACCAACGTTGACTTTTTTTTTACTTATAAAGTGTATTTGCTTGTAGAGACATAGAATCGGGCGATGCAAATGTATATTTTTTTTATTTAATAAATGTTCTTTGAGCGGGAAAAATCTGAACATCAACTTTTATATGGGGGGGAGGTAAATTTGCGGAGTAAAAAACAAAACATAATTAATACAATTCAGAAACTAACCTCCGATTGGTCACAGTGCGTGTAGTGGGGGGAGTAGCGCGCCATCTGTGCATTCACGCGCTCAGCAGGTCTGTCGGCATCAAGCCGTAGTCGAGTGAACATTGTACCTGCGCTAGTTTAGTTATTGTGGTAGTTTGAAATATGTGCTGCAATAGAAAATCCTGCCAAATGTGAAGTGCGTGCTGTTATAAGGTTTTTTACAGCCAAAGGATACTCTGCAGCAGCTATTCATCGTGAGCTTTGTGCCGTGTACAAACCAAAAGTTATGAGTGAAGGAGTTGTCCGTGAATGGGTACGTTTATTTAAAATGGGACGAGAAAACGTTCATGATGAAGAGAGGAGTGGTAGACCATCCTTGGTGACTGACGAACTCGTTCAGACAGTTGATGCAAAAGTTTGTGAAAATCGACGTTTCACAATGGCAGAGTTGTCTACTGATTTTCCACAGATTTCTAAGACTCTTTTGTACGAGATAGTGACAGCAAGATTGGGTTACCGTAAGTTCTGTGCACAATGGGTGACCAAAATTCTTACCGACCACCACAAAACTCAAAGAATGGCCTCTGCATTAGACTTTCTGTCACGTTATGAGGACGATGGAGAACCATTGTTAAACAGAATCGTGACCGGTGACGAAACCTGGATTAAGTACGTGAACCCTGAGACAAAAGAACAGTCAAAGATGTGGGCACATTCAGATTCGCCTACCAAACCAAAAAAGCCCGGCAAGATTTTTCTGCCAGAAAACTGATGGCAACGGTGTTTTGGGATGCCAAAGGGGTGTTGTTGGTTGAATTCATGGAACGTGGGACGACCATTAATCAAGACGTGTACTGTGAAACACTAAAAACATTACGACAGGCTATATAGAGCAAACGCCGTGGTATGCTGACTTCTGGTATCATTTTTTTCCACGATAACGCCCGTCATCACTCTGCTCGCAGAACAACAGCCCTTCTTGAGTCCTTCAAGTGGGACGTTTTCAACCATCCACCTTACAGCCCAGATCTGGCGCCAAGCGATTATCACCTCTTCATGCATATGAAGAAATGGCTCGGGTCCCATCGGTTTGATGACGACGAAGAGCTCAAAGATGCGGTCACAGGCTGGCTCAAGGCACAAGCGGGTGATTTTTATGCAGAAGCAATTTCAAAGCTTGTGAAGAGATACGATAAGTGCCTCAATCTTTATGGAAACTATGTCGAAAAATAGGGCAAAGATGTAGTTGTAAGATGTATATATTAAAATATTTTTACTTAACTTGGTGTATTTTTTTCAATCAACCGGAGGTTAGTTTCTGAATTGCCCTTAGAGCAAATGGATTGCGCCACTTGTTTTCTGTGAATTTGATGGAGCCCCATATACATTATTAATGAAACTGGTCAAGACAAAAAAATGTGGATTAAGTGCCCCTAGAGACTGTAAGAAGCTACAAATCCGTCGTTTCAGATACAGTACGACAAATGCCAATACTTTCTAGTTTCTGTGTGATTCCTTTCATATTTATCCTAATTGTAAAGTTAGAATTCCAGAATTTTTTCCAGTTTAGAACTCCGCTTTATAGTATTTTCTATGATTTAAAAAAACTACATGTTTTAATATCCGTCACATAAAGCTTTCATATATCAAGATGGCATTGCCAGTTCACTGGCCCCTCAAATTTTCTTAGAATATTTATGTACATTTTTTTTGTGATTCCTTTCATATTTATCCTTATTGTAAAGTTAGAATTTCACGATTTTTTTTCAGTTTAAAAATCAGCTTTATAGCATTTTCTATGATTTAAAAAAACTACATGTTTTAATTTCCGTCACATAAAGCTTTCATATATCAAGATGACATTGCCAGTTTACTGGCCCCTCAAATTTTCTTAGAATATTTATCTATATTTTTTTGTGATTCCTTTCATATTTATCCTAATTGTAAAGTTAGAATTTCACGATTTTTTCCAGTTTAAAACTCCGCTTTATAGCATTTTCTATGATTAAAAAAAACTACATGTTTTAATATCCGTCACATAAAGCTTTCATATATCAAGATGACATTGCCAGGTCACTGGCCCCTCAAATTTTCTTAGAATATTTATCTATATTTTTTCGATAAGTTTAGTCGTCCTAATCTTTGAGACTGATAATGATCTCCTTATTTATAAAAGATCAAACTGTTACCAAAGTGTAGATCAAACTCTGTTGGATAATTGCTTTTGGTTGACTTGGTCAAACACAATCTAGCTAGTGCGTCAAATGCTATATTTTCATTAATCTATTTGAATGTTTTTCAATTTATCACTGGATTTTCAGTTTATCACTGTCTGTAAAAATCTACCAGAAGTGGTCTATGTAGAGGATGTGAAGGGGAGCAAAAATTTTGTGCAGCGTTGCCAGATAATGGCAATTCAAACAAAGCTTTGGGGATAACAAGTGTCAGACATTGTAGTTCAGGAATCATGTCCGAAGTTTAGGTGAGGTTTGAACTATAATCAGTATAAAAGACATTGAGGTAAAACGAAAAAATAGTAAAAACAAAGAAAAACGAGGATTATACAAGCCAGTGAAAAATGTAGACTAAAATGCAATTATTTCGTTCAAGACTCCCTCTTGACCGTCCTCAGTACATAATAATAACATAAAATTATTAGTAAAAATCCAACGATACTATAAAAAAAAATCAAACCTTAAAGCAAAATACAACTAAAATTAGACGACCCTTTCCATGTAATGGTTAAATGTGCTTGCACCGTACATAAATGGGGTTTAAATAGGTTTCCCCAGTTTCTCAATTGAGAGCTACCTTTCGGTGAATGTACTTTTTTTTATCTCAACTGCCTCCCTGAAAATTTGGATGAGACCTCCATTATTGCCCCTGTTAAAGGTCTCATCCAAGTTTTCAGGGAGGCAGTTGAGATAAAAAAAGGAACATTCACCGAAAGGTAGCTCTCAATAGAGAAACTGGAGAAACCTATTTAAACCCGTTTATAATGAACTAATTAACTCTGATCGTTTTTACTTAAATAAAAAAAAATCACATTTTACAGCCTAACCTAATCTGTGATGAAGTTTTACCTGGGAAGCGTTTAGCTTTGAAAAATGCTCTGAATAAATAAAAAAATTGAATTCCCATTCAATACTGCATTTTTAATTCAGTTACCCTTTCACAGTTACATGGATAGGGTCGTCAAATTTTAGTTGTGTTTTGTTTTAAGGTTTGAAATTTTTATAGTATCCTTAGATTTTTATTAGGAATTTTGTACGTTATTATCGTGCACTGAGGACGGTTAAGCGGAGGTCTTTACCAAAATATTTGCATTTTAGTTTATATTTTTCACTGGTTTCTATAATCCTTGTTTTTCTCATTTTTACTAGTTTTTCGTTTTATCATGATTAGCCAGTGGGGTCTCAGAAATTATTCAAGACATTGAGGCCAGAGAGAACGCAAAACATATGACACGAGTCCTGAGCTTCAAACATATAAAATACTGAAATAAGAAGATTAGGCAATGAAACCTTTCAATAAATTTGATTGAGCACTGTATGATATGACAAATCGAATAAATGTCTTGAAAACATTGTAAGCTTTGGTGAATTTACCATCAAAGTTTTCAAGGAACAGCAAAGACAATATCTTTTATTTTGTTTGTCTCAACTTTTTTAATTTCTAGATCTTCAGGTTTCTGGCTGTATACTCAGTGGTTCATCTGCTGTTCCAAAGTTCGGTAAAGATACTAGTCAGTCTTTTACTAATTTTTTCTAACTCTAAGGCTTTCCTACTTTTAATGTTTTATTTTGAAGGCACTTTAAGTATCTTTCAAAATCCTCCAGCTGTTGCTGATTGAATCCTTTAAAGTCATAACCGTCTTCAGTTTAATCTTTAAGAATTAGGCCTACATATTATTGAATGTAATGCAGCCTCATTTTCAGTAAAATTCTTATGCAATTTGACTTCTAGGAAATAAAGTCTCGAGTTTCAGAAGACTCATGACAAGTTTTGGGATAGCTCTGAACCCTTCTTTTATATCTGTCAATTACGTAAATGGTTAATTATTTTTTTTTAGTATAGCCCTTTTACTATCAACAGATTGTTTTATTTTTAGTTGCAATATGGATAAATATAATGAAGATCTTATTCAAGATGATGTTTTCTTAATTAATGATGATGAGCCTAGTACATCAAAAGGTAAATTTTCAGACAAGATAAAGTTCAGATAAGGTAAATTTTCAAAAGGTGAGTTTTTGAATTAAATTTAAAGGAAATTTAATTCAATTAAGTTAAATGAATTCACCATACTTTGTTACGTTCAATAGAATAACAAACAAGGATCATTTTTTCTAAGGAAAAATAGAGGAACAAAAAACTCAGAATGAAGCGAAAAACAATTTACATGAGGAAAGCTGGTTCTCCAGCAGCCTACACTATTTACGCTAAGATATTGAAAATCTTAGAATTTTTGTCAATGAAAGTTCTTCGGCATTTTTACAGAGTAAGGAATAATTTTTCCTGTCAGTTTTTGTTCTTTGTCTGGAAATCATTAGTGTTTGTAAGGGTGTTCCCCAAAGAGCTATTTTATCATAGGTAGCGCACTAGCGCTGCCTAAGCAAGAACGATGTGGGCATAATGTGTTTTTGGTTTGTTTGTTTTTTTCTCCATACCCGGGCACTTCGTATCGAAGGAGTTGTCGTATAAACTTCGAAAAGGGCTCATTCGATTGGAAATTGGAGTGGCTAGTGCCCTTTTTAATAGTCAAAAGTGATTGGAGGGCAACTAACCCCCCTCTCACGCCCATCATTCCCCCAAATACATCCAATCAAAATTTTGAGATAGCTATTTTGTTCACCGTAGTTGATTTTCAGATAGAAAATATGTTTTGAGGAGGAAACTCCCCCAAAACCCTCAGGGCAAGGGTTTTAAGTAATGCCCTGGGGGCATATAAGATTTTTACAGATGGTGTTGTCGTAGAAACTTCAAAACAGGCTCATTCAATTGGAAATTCAAAGGGCTAGTACCCTTTATAATAGTCCAAAGTGATTGGAGGGCAACTAGACCCCCCCCCCCACGCCCATCATTCCCCCAAACTCATCAAATTAAAATTTTGAGATAGCCATTTTGTTCAGCGTGGTTGATTTCGAGATAAAAAAATATGTTTTTGAGGAGGACATTCCCCACAGCCCTCAGGGCAAGGGTTTTAAGTTATGCCCTGGGTGCATATAAGGTTTTCATTGAAATCTTTGTCGTAGAAACTTGAAAAAGGGCTCATTCAATTCGAAATTCAAAGGGCTATTACCCTTTTCAATAGTCGAGAGTGATTTGAGGACAACTAACCCGCCTCTGACGCCCACCTTTTCCCCAAACACATCCAGTCAAAATTTTTAGATAGCCATTTTATTCAACGTAGTTGAAAGCTTTGGAAATTAGGTCTTTAAGGATGACAGCCCCTCCCCTCACAGCCCTCAGGACAAGGGTTGTAAGTTATGCCCTATAAAGTTATGCATATAAAGTTTTTATTGAAAGCGTCGTCGTAAAAACTTCAAAAGGTTCTCATTCAATTGGAAATTGAAAGAGCTAGTGCCTTTTTTAATAGCTGAAAGTGATTGGATAGTAACTAACGCCCCTCTTACGCCCACCATTTTCCCAAAAACATCGAATTAAAATTTTGAGATATCCATTTTGTTCAACGTAGTTAAAATTTTTAGAAATGAGGTAATTGAGAATGACAACCCCCTCAGAACCCTTAAGGCAAGGGTTTTAAGTTTTACCCCGGCGGTATATAAGGTTCTCATTGAAATCTTTGTCGTAGAAACTTGAAAAAGGGCTCATTCGATTTGAAATTCAAAGGGCTAGTACCCTTTTTAATAGTCGAGAGTGATTTGAGGGCAACTAACCCACCTCTCACGCCCACCATTTTCCAAAACACATCCAATTTGAGACGTCCATTTGGTTCAACGTAGTAGAACTGTCTGGGAATTAGGTCTTTTAGGATGGTGATGCCATCAGAGCTCTAAGTGCAAGGGTTGTAAGTTTTTCTCCGTGGGCATATAACGTATCTGCATACATTTGCTGTATAAATCCTAGGTAGTACGATCGAGCTGCCTAAGTAAAGAACGGGGACACTCGAGAACGAGACAATAAACGGGGACTAAGTAAAGAGGAGGACACTCCCCCACAGTCCTCAGGGCAAGGGTTTTAAGTTATGCCCTAGGGGCATATAAAAACGATGTTGGCACAACGTATTATTTATTAATTTTTTTTCCTTTAGAGCAGGGCACTTCGTATCGAAGAAGTTGTCGTAGAAACTTCGAAAAGCGCTCATTCAATTGAAAATTGGAGTGGCTTGTGCCCTTTTTAATAGTCAAAAGTGATTGGATGTTAATTAACACCACTTCCACGCCCACCATTTCCCGAAACACCTCCAATCAAAATTTTGAGATTGCCGTTTTGTTCAGCGTAGTTGACTTCCAGATAGATATTATGTTTTTGAGGACAGTCTCCCTTAGGGCAAGCCCTTAGGGCAAGGGTTGTAAGTTCTGCCCTAGGGGCATATAAGGTTTTTATAGAAAGTTTTGTCGTAGAAACCTTAAAAAAGCTCATTCGATTAGAAATTCATAGGGCTAGTGCCCTTTTAAATAGTCGAAAGTGATTAGAGGGCAACTAACCTGCGTCTCACGCCCACCTTTCCCCCAAACACATCTAATAAAAACTTTGAGAAAGTAATTTTATTCAACTTAGTTTTAAGGTCTGGAAATTAGGTCTTCGAGGATGACAACCTCCCCCCCTCCACAGCCCTCAGGGCGAGGGTTGTTAATTATGCCCAGGGGGCATATATTGTTTTTATATAATGTGTTGTCGTAGAAACTTCAAAAAGGGCTCATATCGATTGGAAATTGAAATGTTTAGTGCCCTTTTTAATAGTCAAAGTGATTGGAAAGCAACTAAAGCCCCTTACACACCCACCATTTCCCCAAACACATCCAATAAAGATTTGGAGATAGCCATTTCGTTCCACGCAGTTCAAAGTTCAGGAAATTATACCTTTGAGCAGGACACTCCTCACACAGTCTTCAGGACAAGGCTTGTAAGTTATGCCCTATATATAAAGTTTTTATTGAAAACAATTTTGAATAAAGTACAAAATTATATTCTAGCTTTTAGAAAGCATAGGGTTTAGAATCCTACTCAGATTACTCAGATCAGACTTTTTTACAAAATAAGTTTTTCAAAGAAAAGTAAAGTTTTTCAAAGGCACTTCATATGGAAGTGGTCGTCGTAGAAACTTCAAAAGGGGCTCATTCGACTGGAAATTGAGAGTTCTAGTGCCCTTTTTATTAGTCGAAAATGATTTGAGGGCAACTAGTCCCCCCAACGCCAATCTTTCCCCAGAACACATCCAATCAAAATTTTGATATAGGCATTTTGTTCAGCGTAGTTGATTTTCAGATAGAAAATATATTTTTGAGGAGGACACTCCCCCCCCCCAACCCAAAGAGCAATGGTTTTAAGTTATGCCCTGGGGGCATATAAGGTTTTATAGAAGGCCCTGTCGTAGAATCTTCAAAAATGCTCATTCGATTGGAAATTCAAAGAGCTAGTGCCCATTTTAATAGTCAAAAGTGATTGGGGGGCAACAAGCCCCCCCCCGCCCATCATTCCCCCAAACGCATCCAATCAAAATTTTGAGATAGCCATTTTGTTCAGCGTAGTTGATTTTTGAATAGAAATTTTTTTTTGAGGAGGAAACTCCCCCATAACCCTCAGGACAAGGATTTGAGGTTATTCCCTGGGGGCATATAAGATTTTTATACCTGGCGTTGTCGTAGAAACTTTAAAAAAGGCTCATTCGATTTGAAATTATATGTTTTATATGTTAATAGAAAATATGTTTTTGGGAGGACACTCCCCCATAGCCCTCAGGGCAAGGGTTTTAAGTTATGCCCTGGGGTCATATAAGGTTTTTAAAGAAGGTGTAGTCGTAGAAACTTCAAAAAAAGCTCATTCGATTGTAAATTCAAAGGACTAGTGCCCATTTTAATAGTCGAAAGTGATTGGAGGGCAACTAGCCCCCCCCCCCCTACGCCCATCATTCCCCCAAACACATCCAATAGAAATTTTGAGATAGCCATTTTGTTCAACGTAGTTGATTCCCAGATAGAAAATATGTTTTTGAGGACGACACTCCCCCACAATGCTCGGGGTAAGGGTTCTAAGTTATGCCCTGAGGGCATATAAGAGCAATGTTGGCACAATGTACAGTTTATTGTTTTTTTTCCTTTAGAGCAGGGCACTTCATATGGAAAGGGTCGTCGCAGAAACTTCAAAAGGGGCTCATTCGAATGGAAATTGAGAGTTCTAGTGCCTTTTTGAACAGTCAAAAATGATTGGAGGGCAACTACCCCCCCCCCCCGGCCCATCATTCTCCCAAACACATCCAATCAAAATTTTGAGATAGCCATTTTGTTGCAATCAGATAGAAAATATGTTTTTGAGGAGGACACTCCCCCACAACCCTCAGGGCAAGGGTTTTAAGTTATGCCCTGTTGGCATATAAGGTTTTTATAGAAAGTATTATCGTAGAAACTTCAAAAATTGTTCGTTCGATTGGAAATTGAAATGGCTAGTGCTCTTTTTAGTAGTCGAAAGTGATTGGAAAGCAACTAACACCCTTTCCACTCCCACCCTTTCCCCAAAGACATCCAATAAAGATTTTGAGATAGTCATTTTGTACCACGTAGTTCAAAGTTCAGGAAATTATACCTTTGAGCAGGACACTCCCTCCCCAGTCTTCAGGGCAAGGGTTATCAGTTATGCCCTGGGGGCATATAAGGTTTTTATTGAAATGTTTGTCTTAGAAACTTGAAAAAGGGCTCATTCGATTGGAAATACAAAGGGCTAGTGCTCTTTTTGATAGTCGAAAGTGATTTGAGGGCAACTAACCCCCCTCTCACGCCCATATTTTCTCCAAACACATCCAATCAATATTTTAGATAGCCATTTTATTCAACGTAGTTGAAAGTTTTCTAAATTAGGTCTTTAAGGATGACAACCCCTCCCCTATGCCTTCCCAAGGCCAAAACAAAATTTGCACTTTACTGAAAAATACAAATGAATGTGCATTGTCAGTTTAATATACATATACTGAAATTAAATAATTAAAATTTTAATATTATTCGATTTATTAAAGTTATAAAAGTAAAAACATTTATATTTTTTCATTAAATTGCAAATTTTGGTAAAGTGCAAATTTTGTTCTGGCCTTGGGAAGGCATAGGGGTTTTGCGCCCAACTTATGTTAATTTCTGCTCGTTTTGAGTTTGACTCGGTTAATTATTGTAATTTCTGTTTGTTTTGGGTTTCATTTATTTATCGATGCGGATTCGTGGTCGTTTCACACTTGGTAGATTATTTGATTTTATTTTTGCTCATTTTTTGTTAAACGGAGTTCTTTACTTTTCTTTGAAAAACTTATTTTGTGGAAAAAGTTTTTTAATTAATTACCTACAATATTTAATTCTATTGTGTAAAGGGCTGGACACAAGTTGCTTTTTTTGAACGAATTTACTAAATCAATGCCGATTCGTAAAGAAAATGATGCTAACTTGAACTTAACATTTGTTTAGTGCTCGGCGCCGTTTTACAACAACGGCAGAGTATTTTACTGTGATCATAAAAACAAAGAAATCCTTAATCTTTTTTTCTCTTCAGCAGAAAATTCAAAAGGACTAAATAATAATAATAATAATAATAATGATAATAATAATAATAATTTAATATAATTTACACCTTATGTTAGCTTATATTCTCTTATATTAGCTAAACTTGTATTAGAAACCTTCTCTTTTTTTTATAAGGAGTACAGTAAAATTTAATAATAAAAGAACGAATTAGAAAGTTGAGATCAAGCGTACAACTATTGATAACTTGCAGTTGACAATTGGTGTTCATGATGTTTGATTTTGAAAATCACGCACAAAGGGTGTTGGTTTTGTACTGCAATAGTTTGGCCACTGAGCTGCTGAATTCACTGCTTTGTCACAATAATTTCAATGATTGTAATTTAACCTCTAAACGGAAGTATGACTAGTGTTGTGCACTTTCCTTGTCTTAAAATTTCAAATAGTTCTCATTACATTATCCAAAAGATTGGAAAAGTACTTATCTGTCAGGTTTTATTGAAAGCGTTGAAAAATTCCAGGAGGAGGAAGATTTACTCCAATCAAAGGAAATATTAAAGAATGGATATTTACAGATCAATTCTTTGTATGGAAGTAGAAAAAAGTTGAAAGATTGAATTTTCTGCTGCTTTATCTAGTTTTTCTGTTTTGTGTTTTCTTATCCTGGAAAATTATGACTTTTCTCTGGAGAATTTTCAGGTGCCTTTTTTCTTTTTTCTTTTTTTCCTTCTTTTGTCTCTCAGAAGAGAAGAAAAGACATCTGAAAATTCAACAAATAGTGACTAGTTTGGTTTATTGGTGGTTTTTTGGGTGGTTATTTCTGAAAAAACTTAGACATATTTTAAAAACAGCATCCACCAGCTCTTCACTAGAAGAAAAACTGCAGAGACAAATGTAAAAAGAAACAGAGGAAAAGGTACCTAAAGATGCTCCAGAGTATTAGAATAAGGACGCATAAGGACAAGAAAAATTCACTTTCAATTTTTCCGATGTGATCAGTGCCCTGCTTCACCAGAAAGCTTGAATTGTAAAATTGTAAACTAGGAAACAAAATTGTGACTTAAATTATTCACTTGCCTTAACGTATATTCAGTACTACCAGCACTTATGCAATAGGTTTCTCTTCTTCACATACTTTTTTTTGTACAAATCGTAAAGAACAAAGATTGTATTACACCAATATGGGATAGTCTTAAACAACAAAGAAAGTTAAATCTGAAGATTTTCCACAATCTCACCTCGAAGATCAGGGAGGTAAAATCACATCCATTTTGTTTTTTGTACGATTGGTGCCTTGTTTCTTTAGAGTAATTTCAACTACAATAATACAAACCTTGAAATAAGAGTATAATTAAAGCTCTGAACATACCTTGTTGTATAATTATATCTGCACAACTTTTTCAATAATTTATTAATCATTTAATAGAAAATCTATGTTTATTAGGAAAGAAGAAAATTCCACCTAAGAAGCCTCCAAGGCCAAGTTTATTGAAGAATGAACCTCCAAAGAAAATGGTATCAAAAAACTGTGCAGTGTCTCACAATGAAGAAACCTTACAAGGTAAACTAACTGGACTTACTTTTGTTGTTGTTTTAAATTAATCGGTAATCCATTGGAAATTATTTTATAGCTAATTAATTAGATTGATAGAAATTGGCAATCAATTACATGAGTCCTGGTGTTGCTGTGTCAACCTAGAAGAATAAAAGAGCATATTAGCTCACTGGAAGGTATATTGCCCTTTGAAAAAGAGAGAACGAGTATAGAATGCATCGTTGTATTATGGGTGTCATGCCCTCTTGGAACTGTGGACTCTCTACTGCTCATTAAAATGTATCATTGTATTATGAAAGGGTACCATGCCCTGTTAGAAGTGTAACCCTCTTTACTACTGAATATATGCCCACACTTCTGTTATATATATTACAAGGCTCTAAAATACCCTTTTGAATATATTTAAAAAAGAGTCTTGCGAAATTTACCGAAGGGGATTTTGTTCTGGCCATTTGGTTATAAAGGCATCGGTCCAGGCCAATAATTCCTCAGAGGCTTCTTCTGGGGTTGCTGGTCCTCCCCCTATAAATTGCGCCATGAGCCGCTCAATTTCAGCTTAGATAAAAAAAAACATAGGTATGAATGGAACTAGCAGGAGATCTCTAAATTCTTTAAGCCATATTCTTAGCTATAAAATGAATGTCCCCGTTATTAGAAACCCTGAAATAAGCCCTTTTAATGTCTCTGAGTGATTATTAATAGCTTTATTAGGTTGAAACAGGATGAAAAACAGTGTTATTTACTGATTTCTGAGGGGGACCGAGTGTCCTGAAACCTAATGGGGTGTAAATAAGATGAAATGTCAAAAGTAACCACTTGAACGAGAGAACAAAGTGTCATTACCTCTGAGGGAGTACTGATTACTACCCAAAAACTAACGAGTTAGCACTTATTAGCTTAAAAATACCTTTCAAAGCTTGAAAATGGTAAAAAACAGCCTTATTTCTGAGGGGCAGAGTCCTTTAAAACAAGGGGTGGGGGGGAACCTTCAAAATTATAAGGAAAACCCATACATATAAAACGAGTAAGCACTTATTAGTGCAAACGTTCTCTTACAAAGCCTGAAAAATGATGAAAATTCCCTTCATGTGCTGAAAGAGGCGAGGAAAATGCATTTACTAGACGGAGAATATAAGGTGATAGGAAAATAGTGAAAAAATAAGTAGACAATTAAAGATTAGAAAATAAGAAAAAAAGTCTGATTTTGTTATTTCTGTGGGGGACCTTGTCTCTTGAAACCTAATGGGGGATAAATAAGCTGAAAAGTCAAAAGCAGGCACTTGCAATCTTGCAAGTGCCTGCTTGCAAGTGCTTGCAAGGCCAACGAAAACTTGAGCATGGTCCATTTGGGTGCATAAACTTAGCTTCAACTTCGCCACTCTCCTCATCAATGCTTACAACACACCCCACCCACCAATCAGAGCCATACACACAGGCTACGTAGTCTCCCGAGTCCAGATCGGTTAAAAGGACGTTCTCGAAATCTAACCGCAACACAATAAATTCTTGTCTTGGCAAGATAGTACCCAAATCCGATAAAACGCAAGCACTGATATTATTTTTGCCTTTGGGCCTAAAACTGTGAAATTACTGAGTTCCAGGAATAGTAATAGCTATCTCAAAGCGGTCTTCGAGGCAACTTTCAAAGTTTTCATTAACGTTATTTGACGAAACCCAAAATACTGTAATGTTGGGTAGGGACTTATCTGCCCACTCATAAAGATCGTGTGCCGTAAGTATCTGATTGTCAAATGGCCTTTGCAAGCTGGCGCGAGCTACTAGTCTTTTCACAGTACCGCCAATCCCATCACACGCATTCTTTCCATGACACGAAGCAAAGAAATTCCACTCAGTATCTAACCCAAAGTCACTGAAATGGCAGCTCAAATTTGCAAAGTTTTTTCTGTTTTTGTACTGGGATCCTGCACCGTCACTGAAATAATATATTTTGCAAAGGCCGGGAATCATAGCCTTAACGTGAAGCAATACGACTTTCAAAAAAGCGTGAACTGCAGCAGTGTTATGGTCCATGTGGTCGCTGATAACACACAAACTGTTGCTGAACAGGCTATCACCCCTACGCCAATATACCACAAACGGATGTAATGTTGCCTGAGAATTTTCCCAGTGAAAACCCTGAACTGCGTCTTCGACCAAAAAGGAAAAATTTTCTGCAAAGTCTAAAAGCAGGAGGACCTCATTGGAGCAGAGATTCTGCTTTAGTTGGTCTATTTAATTTTGCTGACGGACTGAAATGAAATGGTGTACTGTAAGGTTCCGGATTGACTCGACGAAATTCGGTATGAACACATCTATCGTTTCTTCTACTTGTCTAAGAACTGTTCGGTCCACATGTACCCACTCTTTATAGGTCACTGAATCAGATTCAGCTAGTTCCTCCCAGAGAAAACTCTCCAAATCGTTTTTTTTATCAACACAGACAGTGCACTTGTGTAGCATGCGCATTTCATTTCTGATAGAGCATTCAACTTTGGACATCAAATCCTCGAACGAAATCCTTATATCAGCGCCTAATGATTTAAGCTTAGCATTTTGGTGATACAGACAAACACATACCGAATGAACCCCACTTGAGCCAGCTGTAACACACCAGGGTGGCTTAAGCTCAGCAAATTTGCTGCGTCCGATTTTGAAATCCGGCTTGTCCTCATTGTCCTTCTTAAATAACTCGTAAAGTTCAGAAATATTGGCCAGCAGTAATTTCTTTTGTTTTTGTTCCCTTTTGCCATCAATTTTTACGGAGACGAAATCTTTCTTGCCTGGAAGCTGTCGGCTGTTGATGTCAGATTCATAAAAGTCCAGAACAGCCTGAACTACATGTGGCTTAAGAACATTAGGTGGCTTTTTTGAGGTCAAAAGAGGCAATATTCCTCCCTCCTTTCTGATATTCCTAGCTTTTCTAACAAGGTATTCCGATACTTCGAAAAAATCAGATACTTTTTGCCGGGGCCATGTCGGAGGCACTAGAGTGAGAAGACTAAGTTTCCTAGATAATGTATCCGAGGTTTCAAGTTTGGTTTTCAGGGAAATACAGAAATCCTTTGTTTCTGTGTCGTTCATCAGAAAGAGGACAGATTCTTCAGCAGACTCCATAGAATTCTGAACCAATGACAAAGCTATGCATTTGCGCTTCAGCACAGGAGAGGAAGTAGCACTGGTTGGAACACTCAAAGCGACATTAATGATTTTGGAAACGGATTCTGCAACCGTTTCGGACTTCCGTTTAACGTAGTCTTTTTTTTGTCCAACAGATAGTTTTAAGGAATACGGCTTGAGCGGCGAGGTCCCAATATTTTCAAATAAACTTGAAACAACTGTAGCTGCGTTCGCTGCAGATTGTCTTGAGGAACAATCAGGCTGGGAATTGTATGAGAAAGATCCGTCGTTAGAAACTTGGGGGATATTAACAATGTCATCATCGGACTCTTCGTAGGCACGATCGTCAATTTCGGTGCGGCATTCAGCACACACCTTGTAACCGGGAATAAGTTTGAAACGAGACAAGGTTCTAGCGTTTTCTAGTGTTAAAGCTCTTGTTCCTTTCGGAGGACAAGAGGTGTGCAACTCAAATGGATCACAGCAGATTCTCGGAACAGCCTTAGCAAACTGATGAAGGTAGAATTGCTCATGATGAAAGCAAATACGCTCTATGGAGCTAATAAATGTTCTCAATAAAATTGTCTCGCGACTCTGATCTGAAAGTTCGGTAAATTTTCTAAGTCCTTCTTTGCGAAAAAATGTTTTCTTGTGACACTCGCTATTTAAATGAAGTCCAACACAACATTTTCAAGAGCTATTTTTTCTAATTCCGACATCTAACAATCCTCATAGTACGGTATGAATTATACTTCATTCACGGTCAATAGCAATTATTCGACTGTGAGTGAAATATCTGAACTTCAAATAATTCGATGACGCATCCCACTAACTTACTCTGGAGAAAGGAATCGGTCAATTTGTGTGATTTTGATATTTGAATAAACTGCTTGGCAACAAAGAATTTAAACTTGCAGCAGTTCATTCCGCATGCATTTTGTTAACTTGAAAAACGGTCCAACTTCAATCTTCATTTAAAAATCAGGATCGAATTTCGCCATCGAGGTTTGTATGGTTTCAAGTAGGTCATGATTGGTAGTTTAGGACCTAATAAGTAGTTTTCCTGGATCGTGTTGCCTACAGAGCTTTTTTTGGGGATGAAAAGTAACAATTTTCCCAATTTGTCAAAATTCTATAAAAATATCTCCGAAACTAAAAGCGATAGGACAAAATGCAAAACTTCCCTTTGTACCTGGTGACAAGAGGACAAGAATAAAAAAACAATGGTATCCTAGCTCTTACCGTTAAGAATTTACAGATTTTTGAAGTTCTGCTTTTTCGCACAAGGGTTTAAAAACTTTGGTTGGCCGTCAGTTCTTCCGTCGTTATCGGATTGCCTCAATTTTTTCTATCCAATCTCTCCTGGCTGTGTAGATAATTGGATAAATAATTAGAAAAAAAATACCAACTTTTTGGATTTTTTTTTTTTCAAAAAACCTTGTTTTTTGCGAATTTTAAAACTTTGGAAATTTTTTCCCGAAAAACTAGCTTTCAAAAAAAAAAAAAAATCCTGTGTGTACTATCAATGAAGGGAACAGCTGAGAATTTTTTCAGCAAAATTGGAATTTCACGTGCAGTCACGATTGGATGATTTGGCGTGGATTGACCCAAGAGCGAAACAAAGTGTCATTATCTCTGAGAAAGTACTGATGACTCTCTCCGAAAACTAGTAAGAACTAGTAAGAACGGAAACTAGTAAGAAACCGAAAACTAATAATAGTAAGCACTTCTTAGCTTTGAAATTATCTTTATATTAGAGTGAAAAGTTGATAATACAACCTTATTTAGAATCTTTTAAACCTTTTAATTGGAGACGTTACTTTTAATTAGAGACGTAGCGATCTATCATTCAACGAGTGAACTTGTTTGTTTAGTTATACCGGTGTTATACCAGTCTCTGTCATTTGGATACTTCTTGGATACTTGCCAGTAAGTCTGTATTTGATGAAATTCTAAATGAAAGCATAAATCTCACCTGAGAGCAGATTTTATAGCTATAGAAATATGTCGTTAGTCAGCCAGAAAACGTTTGATGATGGAATGAAGGCACTGTGAAAGAAACTGGATCTCATAATTAACCAACAAAAAGAGTTTGCTGTTACACTGTCGTCGACTTCGGATGAGGTTCAGACTTTGAAAAATGAATTGAAGTCTCGTGATGCGAAGATTGCTAGGCTAGAAAGCCAGCTTGAGGAGCAAAAGTCAAAGTGTGATACAATCCAAACAAAACTGCTGGAAATCGAAGTAAAAGACCGGAAACTCAACTTAATCATCTTCGGATTACCGAAAGAAAAAAACAAACAGACAGTTCTCGCGAATGTGTCTACGTTACTGACAGCAAAAATGGAAATCACGGATAAAATCCAAATATCACAGTGCTACCTGGTGCCTCAGAAGTCAAATGTGTCTAGCCGTAAGCCGATCGCCCCTCTAGTTTTCGTAACAGTGTCGTCAGAAAAAGATATTCAATCAATCTTCAGTTCGATATCGAAGCTGAAAGGAACTGGGGTCCGGATTCGCACGGACTTGCCGCCCAAAATAAATTCTGTTTGAAACGAGTTACAGTCTAAGGGTAAGGAGCTGCGAGAGAATGGATCCGCACAACTCACACGAGTGAAACAAAAAGGGGCCAAACTCTGGCTAGAGTATAAATCGGATTCTGAGTCGCAGTGGGCAAAAGCGTAAGAAATACTAAAGGCGACTAGTAAATAGATATTAGATCAATCCCGCTCTAGATTGATAATTGTTTCGTTTTTGTGTTTGAGAAATGTTGATTTTTTATTTTTATGTGTTATTTAGGCTTGCTCGGTTCAAGTTTCTTTTGATTATTTCTACCCCAGTTATTTTTGTTCTACTTATACCTTCTTAACTTAGGTCTTCTCGAAGGATGATAAGCATAATAGGTTTTCATGACTCGGCAGCAGTACGGGCTCCTTGTCACGCGGGCTTACTGGCGCGGGGTGGGATCTTTCGAATATTATTTAGTTGATTTTAAAGTTTGAGGGTGCGGGGGGACCGATAGACTGGTGGCTTTGGAGGAAAAACCCCTTAACCTATCTTTACTTTCTTAAACTTTTCATGTATTCGGTCAAAGAGAAAACAACACTTTTTCTAAAATAAGACCGTCAACGTACGTTTCTCCTGATGCAATAAACAGACTTAAAGATAATTCATTGCGAATGGGGTTTGTGAATGTACAAGGACTCATGAGTTCTATTGATGAACTAACAAATTGATTGCCAGCAAATCAAATTGTCATTTTGGGGATTTGTGAAACATTTATTAATGATGAGACAAAATATAAAGTGAAAATCCCGGGATATAAATTCATTGATAAGAATCGACTAGTCCATGAAAAAGGTGGCCTTCGGTTATTTTTGAAAGACGGAGCGCATTTTGAGCGACTGCAAGAACTGGAAAAATATAATGCTGAAAAAGTGTGGGAAATACTGGCTGTTGAATGTCGGCTTGGGACTAAAAGAATTCAAGTTTGTGTTGTGTATAAGCCCCCGTCAGCCCCAATACCGTTTTTTTTGCAGTCTCTCGAGTCTTTACTAGCATCTTTGGACGATAAGGATGTTGTGATTATGGGGGATTTTAATATAAACCTACTGGAATTTAATGAAAATACCCATACAACAGAATTTATTACATTAATGACATCGAATTCCCTAATTCCTTCGTGTACAATTCCAACGCGTGTTAGCAACTCTCATTGACAACATATTTTTAACAATACCAGCCACGTCTTCACAGGTTGTTCTGACGGATTTCTCTGATCATTTTTTGTTAATTTCTGATGTGAGATACCAGATTCATAAAATAAAATCACCAGAAACAGCAACCCGAATTATTAATAAAAAAATCTTATATGTTTAAAGGATAAACTGAATTTGACTGATTGGTCTTCTGTATTTGATGCTGATGAAAAAACTCTGCGACGTATTATTTTTTTAGCATGATTTAAGGCTGCGCTTGATGAGTTGTTCCCAGAGAAAAAAAATAAAACGGAAATATAATCAACCCATCAAACCATGGATATGACCCGCCCTTTTGACGTCAATAAAACATAAAAACAATTTCTATAAAACCTCAATGTCTTTCCCAAGTGAAGAAAATAGAAGAACCTTCAAAAATTGTAAAAACCTACTTTCAAAAATAATACGTAATGCTAAAATAAAATTTTATTTCGATTCTTTTAATGAAGTAAGTAAGTCCCCAAAGAAAACTTGGGAACTAATCAACTCATGTTTAAATCGATTGCGGACGTCTTCTTCACCATCAAACATACAGGATGCCCATGGTAAAACAATTGAAAGGAAACTAGAAATGGCAAATTACATAAATTTTCATTTCGTGTCAATCGGGCAGTCAGTAGCTAATAAGCTCCAACGTAATATGTCCCATGGGCAATGTAATTATCGTACGTACCTAGGAAGTCCTTCTGAAAATTCTATGTTTTTAAATCCGGTAACAGAGGAAGAGCTTGCTAAGGTTGGTAAGCTTTTAAAGAATGGTAATTCCCCGGGGATTGATGAATCATCGACCAATATTGTTAAAGCCATTTTACCTAGTATTATTAAAGTTATGTGTCATTTAATAAATCTGTCATTTAGATCGGGAACTTTTCCGGATTCTTTCAAAAAAGCGAAAGTGTTACCGCTATATAAAAGTGGTGACCGGACTAATTTTTCAAATTATAGACCCATTTCTATTCTTTCGGGTTTTTTCTAAACTAATGGAGCGATGTTTTTATAATCGAATGTATAATTTTCTCTGTTCAAAAGATTATTTTTCAAAAACACAATATGGATTTAGAAAAGAGCATAGTACGTAGGATGCTATATTAACTATGGTACAATTTATTCTCGATTGTTTGGACAAAAAATGGATCCCGGCGAGTATATTTTTGGACCTTGAGAAGGCATTCGATTCATTATGCCATGAAATATTGTTGTACAAATTAAACCATGGTGGGATACGAGGACCAGTGCACGATTTTATTGCATCTTACCTAAGTGGTCGCTCCCAAGTGACTATGATCAACGACACAGTTTCGGACCCATGTCTGTTGTTAAATATTGGTGTCCCGCAAGGTTCAATCCTGGGACCACTGATTTTTATAATATACATAAATGACCTTCCATCAGCTACAGAAAACCATGGTCTTAATGTTCTTTTCGCTGATGATACCGGATCATCACTTACTGGACAGTCGGAAAAGGATCTCAAAGAGAAGCTGCAAATCCTATTTTCGCAACTTCTTGGTTGGCTAAAAGCTAATCGTTTATCATTAAATGCATCAAAAACCAAATTTATTATTTATAGTAGCATTGGGCAGAATGGACAAGGAATTTCAACAATATTTGATCATGCTACAAATATTCAAATTCAAAGGGTAACTTCGCTCCGGTATCTGGGTATTATTATTGATGACAATCTGTCATATAAAGAACATTGTAATAGATTACGGGTTAAAGTTGCTCAAGGGGTTGGTATAATGCGAAGGTTTCAGCATTTCTTTCCATATGAGATCCTACGTCTAATTTATTTTGCGTTGGTTCATTCCCATCTTACGTATTGTCCTCTGATATATTTGGCAGCATTCAGATGTCATGTGAAACCGATACAGATTCTTCAAAACTGGGCTCTTCTAATTTTAAAGAAGTATTTACCATCAACGTCTTCGTATCCTAATAAGAGTAAAACTGAAACTCTATATCTTCTAACTAATATTTTGCCTGTTTCACAGAAATTCACCCTTAATTCTTTTTTATTTAAGGTAAAATATGACCGGTCGGTACTACCTCCGTACTATCGTTCGAATAATTTTTTCCCTGCGCAACATGCCCATTCTTATGAAACCCGACATAAATGGAACATTCAGCACCTAAAATTAAGCACAGAGAGATCACGGTTCTCGCCATTATTTTCAATCACGGGTTCATGGTGTCTTTATCTACCATTTATTGATTGCAGCAAATCTCATCCAAATATAAACAAGCAACTTCATTCTATCCTTATAAATAAATTTAAGAATTAATAATATATTAAAAAACTGGGTACATTTGATAATTTTGTTTTGTGGGGTGTTTTGCCCTGTGAGATGCTGGTCGTTGGTTACCCCTGTTTGCCCGTTGGTTTTTTTTTATTGGTGTGTTTTCGGTGGATCTTCGCCCGGTGTTGGTAGGTTTGTGGGGTGGGTGCCCGTCTATTGGTGAGTCATGGAATAACTCTTATTTATTTTTTTGTTGTCAAACAGGTTTATTCCGATTAATGTACCGGGTTTTTGTCATTCAACCTTGTGTCTCCGGCGTTTACCCTTTATTTATGTCTATTTTGTACAGATATTTTAAAATTAAATCTTGAACCTAATGGAGCTTAAATAAGTAGACACTTAAATATTAGAAAGGAGTGAAAATGACGTTATTAGAGTGAAATGGCTAAGAGGCTTATTTCTTATGGGGAGTCTTTTAAAACAAGGAGCGGGGGAAATTTTAATATTCTAGGGAAAACCTTTTAATGCCTCTGAAAAGCAAAAATTGGCTTTTATTAGGCTGAAAAATAGTTTTCTTTAGATATTTCCATAGCATGGTCCTGTGACAAAAGGCTGTATGAGATGTAAAAATTAAATTGCAAAAATGCTCGACTCTTCAGATTCAGGCTACACTTGGGTGCCGGATGGTCCAGCTAGCGTGTAGTGCTCAGCAACGCTAAGGGGTTGCACAGTCATGCCAGTGACGTAACGGCTTTGTACAAATGGAGCAGCAGCGTCAGATGGGGTTGTGACTTCATGCACGGGAGCTTGTCTAGGCTGCTCGGCAGCTTGATAGGCAAGAGTTTGCATATTCTGCACGGTAGCTCTATAGTGTACATCGGTTGGGAGCTTGATGAGTCAACGGCTTATATCTTGAGCATAGATGCTCGCATTCTCTCCTTGCTTGTGGAGTGCAGATGGACAGCATTCTTCCTGTGGGGTTTTGGGCAGGTGGAAGTGCCAACCATCTCCATTCGTTGCATATGGGTTGCCTCATTGCGCCTTGCCCTCTTGCCAGGAGGAGGGAGAGTGGGGAAATTCTAAAAGAGAAGAGAAAATGTGGTGTAAATTAGTACGCTCTCTTCTCGAGAAGAAATACGGAATCTTCTTCCATGCTAAAAATATTCAAACACTGTTCCGCTTTTAAATAATTCAAGTCTTTTTAAACAAGCACGAAATAGAAATCAACTTATCAAATAGTAGGCAATGTTTTAAAGCTTAAAAAATCTACGACCACTTGATTCGATCTCGATCTCAAAATATTCACCCCCCTCCTTCCCAAAAAAGAAAACTTGATAAATATACTTGTGAAAACTTTGTTATAAGCCATAGCTTTGCTTTAAGACATTTGCCCCAAATAAGTCCCCCTGTTTTTAAATAAGTCAAGCTTTTTCAGTAAATCCTAAAGTAAAATTTGTGAGAAATACACCCGACAGTCAGTAAGCGTAGAAATAGTCCTATTATTACCATTTATAAAAAAGTAGGTTTTCTTTTGTTTTTTCTCTGGTAATGGTACTCATTAGCAAAGAACGACAGAGGCACACATTTTGAAATAATATTGAAGTCAGTTATTACAGAAAACTATCATTTCACCTGTACGAAACAAGATGTCTTCATCGCTGAGAAAACAAAGATAAAACTAGAACAACCTAAAACCAAGTAAGATCCAAAACCAAGAAACAAGACAATATATACAATTGTCGCTTCTGTGACTGAGCACCGCAGAAGCTAATACAATTGCTTCAATGAGGACGCAAATGGTACAGGCAAATTAGAGTCTGACCCCAAAAAATTACAACAAAAATGATTTTTACACGAAATTGTAGAAAAAAACAAACTAAAAAACATATCCAAAGTTGTATATTCTAGGTCAACGCAAAACTAGTTTTTTTGCTTTTTGTGTAAATATTTTCAGTTTTTTCAAAAAAAAATGAGCTGTTGGTAAATGTTCCTTTTTCTGTATATGAAGTATCGTCCCGGTATAAAAGAAAGAGCTGAGCATGAAAATGAAAGCAAATTTGATTTAAATGTACCAAAAAAAAGTTTCATAGTCATCAATATTTGATTTTACCCTTCTCATCGTTGTGACCCCTTTTTCAACATACTATCAAATGGCAACTATTCTGACATAAAATGATGAGCTAAGCCCAAAAATCAAATTAACCTGATGAAATGTCTACTAGAAAAACCGTTTCATATTCATCAATATGCATTTTTTCATTTTCATTTGACATTTTAGCACTTAGTACTTATTATTTTAGCACTTATTGTCCACCAATTCGTCGATTGTTGATAGAAACAAATGGCAACAGAAACGACTTTTACATCATGTTATAGAGGGAAAAAAAGCTGAATAACCTATCCGACGTTGTACTTCCTAGGTCGACGCAAAAACTAGTGTATTTTGCAAATCCTGTCAGTTTTCTCACTTTCCTAACAAAAAATTAAGTACCGGTAGTTGTTCCTTTTTCTTGAATTCGTGTACAGTATAAAGAAAAAGTTTCATAATCATCAATGCGAGACTTTTAACACTTTTCGTCGTCGTGACCCCATTCTTTTCTACCAGACCATCTTTTGCTGGCTAAATTGTCGGTTTTAAGATCTAATAATTAGTTAGCCTGAATCTGATCGTCGCTGGCTCCATCACCTGATGGGTCGGCTTTAAAAATTTAATTATAATGTTTATTATTACATTATTAAAACTTATTATAAAGAAAGGTTTATTATTAATGTTTATTAAATGTACATTATTAAGTAATGTTTATTAAAACATAATAAGTATTAGAAAAGGTAAATCACCTATAAAACCAGTTTTCAGCGGCCGACATTTCATATCCGTCTTAGAATAAACTATTATCAACACACTGACTAGTCCTTCAGAACTGATAAAATTATCGAATTAACTTCCTGAACAATTGAAAGACAGAATCAAACTCCGACTAGTATTTACAACTTATTCTTTTGATTCATGTATCTAAGCTTCGACGTTTTCTTCATCTTTATAGCTTTCTATTCTTGGAGAGTTAGAACATATTGTCCCTTTACACGTTTTACACGGTGATATGTAAGCTAAGCAGTTTTAAAGCAACTATATCTCGTTGAGATACATTACAGTTGACAGGAGCACTTCACAATTTTCATATACAGACGAGGGGCTGGTAGGACGTCAGTAGTTAATGGATACAAGAAGTTGTCTTTATTTTTCCCACCCCATTGCTCGGCGTTTAGTTCAGACCCAAGATCTCCACTCTATACCTGAAATTGGTAGAAAACCTTGTAACTGTGGAATTCAGCCGCATCAGAAGCTGGTGGTAATTGTTCTGGATTGACGAACGTGCTAGTAGTAGTCACCTTCTATTTAAAAACTTCCGTTTTGATTTCAATCAGATTATCCCCTTTTGATGATTAATATATCATGAGCAAAGCGTCTTCTCTAACAACCCTTATTTCCTCCTTCGAAGCTGAATTTAGCATGAAAATCGCAGCTGCTTTATGAAAATCGGTATTTTACATTAGCTTCTTACAAGTACGTCCTTTTCCCACACTGTGAATCCGTGAAGTAAAGTCACAGCCTAAGATGGCCTGAGCAAAAAGAACCAGATGGCATATATCTCGTGGCCCAGCTTTTCTTTCAGTTTGCAAATATCCCATATTCAGAGACATTGTTCGATTTTGGCTAAGGTACAAAGAACAGTTTCTTGCTTGATAGATAACCATGATAACACAATAAAACCAAAAGATAAGCATCATCTTCGATGACGCCAGTTTCATAGATCGGGAAAGAATTAGCAGCAGATACCAGAACTAAGAAATCTGTTTCGTCCTGTGCCTGAACTACAACGAACCCCTTTGATAGAAAATAAAAAATTCAAGTTCAGATAACTCTAATCTTATTTTTCTTGCAGGGCAAGAACTCAGCTGCATATCTAATGTGAAAAAAAATCTCACAGCCAATTATGCAACTTCTCTTCGACTAGACCATATCCTTTATGGTAGCTCGGCCTTCGCAACCGTCTAACACAATAGTGGCAGATGGATACTTTTGGGTCAAGTAAGTAGCATAAGGGTTAAGGATTTCATAACATTGTTCGTTTTTGGCCCATAGAAGTCTCTACAGAGGAGCTCCACAGTCGATCATATATCGAATGCTGTTGGGAAGAGTAGTAGAGTGCTCCTCAAGATTGCAAGCTTGTGTTGTAGCCTTGACAAACTCTGGCTTGTACGGAGACTGGAGAATTCAAGAACTGTCAAAAAGTAATACCGGGTAGGAGCACAGTTTGTGTTGAAAGTACTCGGATTCCGCGATATTGATCCTCTTTGTTACTGTGATGAATCTCTGCAAAAGGAGACTGGGGTCCAGTATTTTGCAATCTCCACCTCAATTCTGCTTTTTAGTAATTTGAACTGTCTGTTGTTTTCGTCGAAACACAAAATCAGCGACCGAGCTTTCCAGACATGGAGTTAATGATGTCTAGGCCTAGATCTCTAGCGGAATCAACGTTGGCAGATTCGTAGGCTGTCAGACCGTTGGTGATGTTTCTTAGTTGAAGATCCCCATTAAATGATGATCCTTTTTCTTGGAAATCGATAAGGATCTGGGTATCTTTACAGTCTCTTAGCTGCCTAACCCCGGACGTTTCCTTATGTTGTTCACTAGTTCCATAGAAAACCTGTGACATACCCTCCATCAGAAGATTTAGTGCAGAGCAGACTGGTCAAGACAGAACCCGTAAAGACCTTTGAACTTCTGTCACACCGGTTCCTTCCGTAAGGCTACCAGCCGTTTTGAGACAACGCATGAACTCCTGCTCAATGACAAGATCCCTGGAGAGTCTAGCTCAGAATCTATCAAAATGTCTGATCACATGCATCCCATTCTAGAAGGCTTGAAAAACCGCAGGATGGGTTTTCTGGAGCTTGACCATTCACTGGATGTAAAGCTAGCAGGCTTTTGTGTAATTGTTGTGCCCAGATGCTGCCTGATCAGGTTGATTTTAAGTGGAGACTCAATGACCCAGATCGTTCGGCTCTTAAGAAATTTCGCAGTACGGACACCATTTCGGAGTATTGGGAGCACATTTTCGAGGTTCTGTATTGGAGCAATTCCAGTGTCTTCCTATCGACGAATCCCGCTATTTTTTACAAAACAGTTCTTTGATATAAATTTTCAAGAATTTTACTCCGTACGGTTGGATACATTAGTTTACCGTTATAAACTGTAGATCTTTGGTTGAAATGATGACCCAAACAAAAATGATCTCTTACTATTAAATATCAAGTCAATAGGAAAGGAGAACATTCGCAGTGAAACTGTTGTTGCTTGTTAGGTGGCGGATATATCGAATGACCTTTTTTTTATCTATAGATGGCATGATATCACACACGGGCAGTAACGTTGCTAAATAATTGATTACTTGGAGGAATTTTCTATTGTGGCTTTTTAGCGTACGGCTTTATCAGGGATATCACTTGGACAAAGCGTGTGACGAAACGCTGATATAATTTATTGCCTATGAAGGTAATAAAGTGCTGTAGCTGCCTTCTGTGCGTTAACTGGTCTTCTAACCGAAGCCAACCATAATTCATCAGCTCTCTTGTCTTAGCAACAATGGAAGAATTGGTAGACAATAAGTGCTAAAAGAAACATGGCAAATGAAAATAAAAAAGTGCATATGGACGAATAAGATATGGGTTTTCTAGTAGACATTACATCAGGTTAATTTGATTTTTGGGCTCAGCTCATAATTTTATGTCAGAATAGTTGCCTTTTGATAGTATGGCGAAAAAGGGGTCACAAAAATGAGAGGGTCGAAATCACATATTGATAATTATGAAACTTTTTTCTGGTACATTGTACATCAGATTTTCTTTCATTTTCAGGCTCAGCTCTTCATTTTATATAAGGACGATACCTCATATGCAGAAAAACGAACATTTACCTTTTATTTTTTCTAGAAAAAACAGAAAAAATTGACACGAAAAGCCAAAAAATGGTTTCTCGTCGACCTAGAATGTGCAACTTGGGATATATTGTTAAGCTTTTTTTTTCACTCTGCAATATGGTACAAAAATCATTTCTGTTGCAATTTGTTTGGGGTGGAGCCACATTTTTGACTAGTTTGCCTGTACTATTAGAAAGTAGACTTTCTTTATTTTTCCTTCTTGGAGTTGAAACTTTTTGGGACACTGTTCATTAAAATCATATTATTATGAAGAATACAAGGTCAACGTAAGAATAAAGCAAGGTCAAAGCAAGTGAATGACTCTCTCTCTTTGTATTTTTTGTCATGGCTGGCCAGTTCGGCTTTAGATCTTTTATTTTTAGAAGGCATTTAAACTAAATATTTGAATTATTACGTGCATTTTCAACTCTCAGTATATCTTGAATGAATGACATTTTGTCCGACTCATTTATATTAGTTCTCTAAAATGTATCTATTTTTGTTTATTTTGTCTTTATTGTTTATGGTTTATACAAAAATATATTTTGAAATACGTTTAGCAATCCAATTACCAATTGAAAATTTAATTGATTTTTAAAGATTTATATTCCAAAGAAGTTTTATTTTTTATTTTAGGTGAGCAGATCGATGTTCGATCGATGCAGATCGATGTTGAGCAGAAATATGCTGATTGGAATTTGCAGGAAAGGATTGATCATATTCGGAGGACTGTCGAAAGACTAAACAAAAAAGACTATGCGAAAAAGTCCGGCGCTGAATTAGAACAAATAAGACAGTAAGTTTTTTTTGTCCTCATTTTGACATTATTCGGCTTTAAAAATAATATAAAATTTAATAGTTTGCACTTGGGTAAAACAAAAATTTAATTAGTAGATTAGAAAAGGCATATATAAACTAAAGGATTATTCACCTAGAGTTAACTGATTACGCTGGAGTAAACTCACGCACAATGTTGCATGCTAAATTGTACTTGGTTTCTTCTTTTCTCAAGAAAAGAACAGAATAACAAAATTAATCTGGTATTTTTGGTAAGTAGTATTTTTCAAGGAAAAATAAAAAAAATCAAAATTATATTTACAAAAACACGTTGAAAAAACAAATTTTCTAGCAAGAAATAAAACGGAGATATTGTGTTAGTTGACCGTTATTTTACGAGGATGATTTATCATAGGGTTCAAAAGGTAGCTGTAGGTTACTTGATATTTGCAGCCTTCATTTTATACCATCAGATTCAGCGTATCAGAGAATCACATCCCAAAGGTTTCAAGCTCCTATCTGCAAAAATTTGGAATTTTGTATTTGTGCCAGAAGGCAAAAATTTGAAAAACTTGTTAATTAGGATTTTCAGATCCATATTAACATTTTTTTAGACAAAGGGATTTATTATTCAGACAACACATTGACAGAGGGACAACACAGGGGTTTATTATTAGACAAATTTTAGCATATTTTTCAGACAAAACATTGAGAGGTTTATTAAAAGAGGTCAATTTGTTAAATCATATGATCCAGATCCCAACATTTGTGGGCTTCATTTCACACCATCAGGTTCAACTTATCAGAAAATTGCGCTTCTGAGGCTTAAAACTCCTATCCGCAAAAATTTGAATTTTTATTTTTGCTAGAACAAAAATCATGGATTTATGTTTATTTGTGGATTAACTGTAACGTTTCCATGCAATCGCTGTCTATTGTTTTTTCACCAATGGATGGTAACTGTGTGGAAACTACGGCTAATTAGACTCTGCTTTAATTGCATGGTAAGTTTGACCGATATTAAACGTTTATTTTCCTATATGTTTGTTGATTTATTTATAGGCGTAAAAATGCTTGCCTCTAGACTTTAAAGGTAGCTTAAACGACACTTTTTAATGTAAACATCAATCAGAGGCAATTCTACATCGTTGTCTATAATAAAGGCCGTAAGGCTTAAATTTGTATTATAGAATTATAAAATAAATAAAATTATAAAATATTATTATTATTATTTTCAGAAACACTTCTTATAAAAGGGATGGCTGGATAAACTTCAAAGGGGAGGTCATTCAATTGGAAATTAGAAGTTCTAGTGCCCTTTTTAAAAGTACAAAGTGATCATGGGGCTACTAGCCTCCCCAGGCCTTAAATGCATCTGATAACAATTTTTAGATAGTTGTTTTGGCAAAAATACAGCAAATATTAGATAAAAGAAACTCTGGGGTTGCTTTGCCCCCCCTCCCGGGGTCTGGGGGCAGGCATTTTAATTTTTGCCTCGGGAACATAATTATTTGGGATACATGTTTTTCTTTTGTCCCAGTGGGCAAATTTCGTATGGACCCAGTGGTTCTAGAATATCAAGAGAGGGTTCATTCGAACGGAAGTTAAAACTTATAATGCCCTTTATAAGTGACCTAAAATATCAGAGGAGAACGAAGCCCCTTCTCACGCCCTTTTACCGCAAAAATTTTCAGATAAAAATGCTTAGATTTCTATTTTCCTCAGCTTGGTTGAAAGGCCCAATAACTATGAATTTGAAGGTAACATGACCTTCCACAACCCCTGGGAAATTGACTTTAAATTATAAAATGTGTCATTTGTTTCCGTATAATATTTGTTACCGAAAAATGTATGTATATTTTTCCGCTGAGGGGGGATGGATATGAGTAGGGTCGCTTCTGGGGTATGACGTTTTTAGCAGAAATTTTATGCTGAGTGATGTTGCCAGAATTCTTATACGAAATTCTTTTTATGTGTGTTGCTTTCTCTTTGCCAATTCAATTTCACGCGTGGATATTTTCACAAGATATTGAATTGTCCAGAGGATGAATATTTTTCTGGGATGCTGAGATCAAACTTCTTGGCATTATTTAAAAACGATTAGAAATTAGATGAGAAAAGTGTATTTCAACTGAAAGTAAAAAGTAGCATCAAAACTTAAAACTAACAGAAATTATTACTCATATGAGAGGGGGTCACCCCTTCCTCTTCAATTTGATCTTTACACTAACGTTTGAATTTTGTGTAAATTCTCTTAGTCCTAAAAAACAAAGGTAATTAAAAAAATAATTAAATAAATAAAAAAATAATTAAATAAATAAAAAAAATAAATAAAAAGTAATTAAAAAAAATTTTTTTTAAAGTGCTAAAAAGCTTTAGCGTGAAGAACGTGGTGTTGAGCAGTGGCGCCATTTCAGAAGACCTCAGGGGGGGGGGAGATCTATTTTGGACCCCCATCCAGAATCAAAATTTAATTACTCTGTTGGTAGACTACTCTTCAAATTAGTCTTCGAATACACATTAAAGCAACGTAATTTATTTAGATTTTGCCTTTTGCAACCTCGTTAAGGACCAAAAAAAAGTTATAATATAGAAAATTTACCATGCAAATTAAAAACTGAAACATACGTGCAGTTACTTAAGCAATGGACATCTCCTTGGCTTCTTTTGCGAATTCGTCCACAAGTTTTTCAAAATTGAGCTCCTTCACTGCATCCTTTCAGAGAATATAAGGAGCAAATGTGAAAGACGCTCGTTGTCCATTGTTGTCCGAATGTAATCCTTCACAAATGTCAACACAGAGAAAAATCGTTCATTTGAGCATGTTGTGAGCCGGAGTGTGAAGACTATCCTCACGGCCTCAAGAACCTCAGAATAAACCTTTTTCAAACCTCATAGTAGTTTGAAAAGATCTAAGGTATTTGCCGGTTTCTTTTGAAGCTGCAACACATATGCACGAGCTATCAAAGCTTGACTCTTCAGCTCTATAACAACGATCCATATCAAAGTATGTCGAGATCTCAAGAATTAAATTTGTGTTCATGAAGTTTTCGGATTTGGGGTTAAAGCATCGCGTGGCTTCTAGTACTGGCAGCTGGACAGAAAAAACACTCTGCTAAACGTCTGCTCATTACACTCGCCCCATTAAAGCACTGCCCGACAGATTTTGACCAGTCAATGTCGATACCCTTTACTTCATTGTAAATAAAGTCAGCCAAAATCTCAGCGTCAACCTTGCGCATTTAGTAGCAACCTATTGCTCTTTCGCACTAAGATCGCAAGTCCTTTTTGGGAGGTCTTTTGTTTCCTCAGCAAGAATGGCAAAATACTATATTTCTCTGACTTTTTTCACGATAGAAATTTCAATTTTATTTCCTATGACATCAATGTGTTCGTTTTTGCACTCGTGTGATAAGCAATGGCCATAGGTCTTGCAAGACTTGTCCAACAGGTCTGGGTTAATTTCCGTTACAAGACCTACCGTCTCAACGAAATTCCCTCGATTAGCACTGGACTCTCCTTGATTATGGTCACGAAACACAAGACCTTGCCGTTCAAATAAGGCTGTAGGTTTCAGCAGAGCCTTTACATATCTTCTGTTCCTTAATATTTCCTTTTCCCGTTCTTTGCAGAGGCAAGACGCAACATATTCGGCCATCTCAGTCTGAATAGCTTTAAATTTGGTCCAGGAAATGGTACATGCTTTGTGCCGGCCACTGGTTTCTTGCTGACTTTGGTGCCATATCTTTCACCTGATCTTAGCGAAGATCCACTAAAGTGTCGGCAACAAAAGCAGAATACCGAGTCCTGTTCTTTTGAATATATGAGACATGGATATGGTTATGGGAAAGACTTTACAGGCTGACCAGATACACAAATTATTGGAGACAGTATAATGTGACAGGCCGAATCTGACGAAACCATGCCAAAGTAGATATTCTTCAAATGGGTTCTTCGATGCAATGAGTGTCTTCAATTTGCTGTTTTCTAATGACCTGATTTTTGGTTTCTCAAGAATAGATCAAAAGCAACAAAAAATTTGAAAAAGAAGAAATTGAGAGCTTCAGAGATGAAAATTGGGCCCCTCAGAAAATCAACCTCCCCTCGAATGGCACCACTGGTGTTGAGAAGGTGGAAACCCTTCTCATATATGTGTAATAGTTTCTTTTCCTGTTAATTTCAATATTGCTATTTACTTTCGGTTGAAAAAGAATGTTTTTTCATCTTTTTATTTTAAAATAAAAGTGACTATTTTCACAGAAGTCTGTCACACGGTTCGTTAAATAAAATAAACCCAAAAGGTTGGAATTCTTCCAAAAAGGGCTTAAAAAATAATTGGACGGGAAGGGAAGTTGCCTTACTCCTACTCCTTTAAATCTTAAAAATCTTATGATCTTAAAAATCTTAAAAATCTTATTAACTCCTTTAAATCTTAAAATTCAGCCATACAAAAAACTACGACCGATTCATTGAAAAGTTAATACTGTATCTGCAAATTTGCTTAATCTTATGTTTCTATCCTTAATGTGTTACAATAGAATAAAGTTGCGAAACTTCTGATCTTGTCTTCTTCTCCTTTTTTCTCTTTCTCTTTTTTTCATTCATATACATTTATTTTATTTACATGTTTACATATGTTGGGGTTCTGCCCCTTTTTCTTTTTAGATAAATGGCCTGTTTCTTCCCTGATTAGATTTTTTTATGGTATAATTTAAAAATACAAGCTAAATTCTCGTTGCTCTGACAGTTGTCTTGTTGCATACTGGATTTTGTTTTTATATGTTCAAAATAGTTCTATAAAATTTTTCTAATTTTGCAGGCAGACAAATTTGATTCTCAGGGACTATAATGTCTCATTCAATTCCTTCCGATGATAACTAAATCCTCTGCGTGATTTAAAAGATGAAGAGTTTCCATAGAAACTCAGAAAACGCAAAAAAAGAATATTTTTATTGGATTTTTAACCTAAAACAGCTTTTCATTACAGTATGACATAAAAGGGGAAAATTTCCTGATAGTTTCAGAATAAATTATTCAGAAAGTTTCAGAAGAGTTTTTAGGATCAAAGAAATGAAGATGGAAAATGAGATTGTTTTTAAGGTAAAAGAAAGCGATGGATTAAGAAAAAAATGTATGGAGAGCAGCCCAAAATATTCTGCAAAATGTCTCAAAATATTATAATAATTATCAATTTTAAGGTTTCTTATAGGGATGTATTTCTTTTATACCACTTTTTCCAATTCTCTTCAAAATCCACTGGCCAAATTGTTATATATGACTTTACTTTATTATCATATAAATTTCACTGTAATTCAAATTTTCATCATTTGAAAAAATGGTTTTTCAACATTTTACAAAACCAGAGACAGGTGAATTATGAAAGACACTTTATTGAAAAAAAAGCCCCAACAAATTTTTCAAATTATATTACCCAGAGTTGAAACAGTAAATAATGAATATTTTATATATTTTTAAACACCTATTTAATTTGAACAATTGGTAATCTCGTTTAAGTGGCATATTTAATATTTTCGTAAATTTAATCATTGCAATAACTATTGTAAGAAATAATGTTTTCTTTTTTTGTTAGAAAAATCAGAAGGGTAACACCACATCAACCGGAAAATATTTTAAGAAATTTTATATTCTTTCCACCAATTGATAGTGATTGCGTCGAGACTCTACAGTTGATTAAAGTCTGCTTAAATTGTTTGGTAAGTTTAACTGACTTTCAAATTTTATTTTCCAATATTGTTTTCCTATGTTGTCGTTTTCCTATTTTCATTTGTATAATTAAAAGTACTTGCTTCTAGACACGTTAAAAGTAAGTTAATTGACACCTTTTAACGCAAAATTAATTTCACTGTTAAAAGGGACTTGTTTCTATCGTAAATTAGTGCTTATTTTTTTTTTTACTTTTTTAGCTTATTTTTTTACTTCTACTTATCATCATTTCGCTGATTATTATTTTTACTTTTACTAATTTTTATTATTGATTTATTCATTTTAATGCTATGCATTATATATCCTATTTTTCTAATATACTTTTTGCCTATTCTATTGTTTTTCTTTTCTTTTTGGTTCTTAATCGCCCTTCTGTTGCACATTCAATAAAGAAAATATAAAGCTCTTTCAGTTGATTTTTACTGAAAACAGGGACTTGGTAAACGGGTTGATGTTCTGTCTCACATAAATTAAGGACAGAAATTTTCTAATTCTGGGACATAAAATAGTGTAAGCCCGGGATAGTAATTTGCCGATTCTGATGCCTTAGGAAAATATTAGATATAAAATAGATGGTGTCCATTTACAAAAAGTAAACAAATTACATTACTGAGGCTTTTGAAAACCCTGTTTAACTGTATTTTTGAATTATTTTTTAACTGTATTTTTGAATTATTTGAATTTTTGAATTTTTGAATTTTAACTGTATTTTTGAATTATTTCAAGATGGGTCTTTTTTTAAGGATTTCTGGTCTACCATAAGCATCCGAACGCCTTAAAAACTTTTCGACTGAATTTATTCCTTTCTTACCCTTAACCATTCTTGGGGTCCAGTCTTTTTTCTAGAGATTTGAACTGGCATACACTTTATTAGGTTATACCTTTATCCTTTTTTTGTGCCCTACTCTTTCTTGGATTATATTTTTAGTGTATCTTCTAAGTGTGTATGATGGACAATGCTTTTTCAGATGTTTTTCTTATAGTTCGCTTTTTTATTGCATCTTAGTGTAGTGAATTTTATCAGGCACCCTATCTTTGCAGAGGTCCCAACATTTGCCAGACGCGTTGGGACAGGAATAGCCAGGAGGGTTGCATCGGCAGGGCTGTATCCACATTCGGGGGGGGGGGGGATCTTTGTTCGCAATAAATTCTATGCTTTTAAACAGCAATTTTGAGTTAACAATTCGATAAAGCTACCTTAAGGGAAAAAAATACATATCTATTTGTCACATTCTAGTGTCAGGTTAACATGAGTTAACGGGGGTGGGATATACATGGAATGGGTTTTACCTATGAAGTAGCAGTATACAAAACTTTTTTCGATTTTTTTTTTAAGTTTTTACAAGACTTAAAATTTATTTTATTAATAACTTACTTCCAATGACAAATTTTTGGGATATAATCGAGTCCTGCCGACCTTGTATTAAAACATAGGGGAGGGGAGAGAGAGATCTCGCATAACGAGGTATAGGGTAATACCTTTCACAATTGGATATTTTGGATTATCAGTCTCAGATTCCATGTTTTCATTTCTTTAATTTAACGCTTTTTCCAATTTAATTTTTTTACTTCATAATCGTAAGCTTTAATATTTTAAGTCCTTCCCGCAGAGGGTATTTCACAAGGGTTTTTGAGGGCCTTTCACTTTTATTTAATTTTAAGAGGCTTTCAAGTTTGCCTTTCTTTGAATTAGGTTGTTCCGCTGTTCCGTGTTTTATTATTTTGTGTTTCATTTTCAGACTTTTTATTGTTGGTTTTTATCTTTTTCATCAATTCTGGTTTCTTTGCAAAAAGCGTTTTTGCTATATATTTTGTAATTCCATCTTTTACTATTTAATTTTTAGATTTTTGATAAACCTAGGGTAATGACACGAGCATAGATTTTCTACATGGATAGTTCGAAGATATACTAGAAAAAGAATTCAATTGTGAAATGCAATTTTTACGATAGGTATAGGAAAAATGCATTTGACAAATGCATTTCAAAAAACCCAAGATTCTTCAATATCTTCATTTTAAATTTACTAATATGGTATCTCAAAGAGAAATTTTCCTCCAGTCGAACCACTAAGTTCCCACTACGTAAGGAACCCCTCCGAACCCAAGAACCATTACATCTCCTTAGAAACCCCCTTGAAAGACGATTTGCTAAAATTATTTTCAATCTTAAAATAGAAAATCCGAAAAACCTCAATAGAGTTCTTATCTAAAATCTTAAGAGCATCACTCTTATTTACTTTTGACAGGACCAAGTTCCAACTTCCTTTGAAATTCAGATGTTGTAAGCGAATTGAGCTCATTTTATTCTTCCCAGATTTTGGTGTGGTTTAAAAAGAAAAATGTATTGATAATATTGTCGTTTGTTTTGGAAAAAATATATTCTAATGCATTCAGATCTACTCTGAAAAAAGCTTTAAATTAAACTAAGTAAGCGATAATGCGAAAAGTAAATCCGTGTTTATAAGGGCGCAATGACCTACTAGTGTGCTAAACTACCTACACCCCTTGACCTTGCATTGCTGTAGTTGTATAATTCGGCTCCAAGCTTAAGTATGGATGCTCATAAGCTGAATTTTTAAGGGCGCTATGACCTACAAGGGAGCTAAATCACCTATACCCATGAACCTTGCATTGCTATAGTTTTGTAATTCTGCTTTAAGCTTAAGTATGGATGCCCATAAGCGGAATTTTATACGGGCACTATGACCTACATGGGTGCTAAACCACCTACACCCCTTGACCTTGCATTGCTGTTGTTGTATAATTCGGCTCCAAGATTAAGTATGGATGCTCATAAGCTGAATTTTTAAGGGTGCTATGACCTACAAGGGCGCTAAATCACCTACACCCATGAACCTTGCATTGCTATAGTTTTGTAATTCGGCTTTAAGCTTAAATATGGACGCCCATAAGCTGACTTTTTAAGGGTGCTATGACCTACAAGGGCGCTAAATCACCTACACCCATGAGCCTTGCATTGCTATAGTTTTGTAATTTGGCTTTAAGCTTAAGTATGGATGCCCATAAGCTGAATTTTATAAGCAAACTATGACCTACATGGGTGCTAAACCACCTACACCCCTTGACCTTGCGTTGCTGTAGTTGTATAATTCGGCTCCAATCTTAAGTATTGATGCTCATAAGCTGAACTTTTAAGGGCACTATGACCTACAAGGGAGCTAAACCACCTAAACCCCTGAACCTTGCATTGCTATAGTTTTTTAATTCGGCTCTAAGCTTAAGTATGGATGTCCATAAGCTGAATTTTATAAGGGCGCTATGACCTAGAAGGGCGCTAAACCACCAACACCTCTGAACCTTGCATTGCTGTAGTTGTATAATTTGGCTCAAAGCTTAGGCATGGATGCCCATAATCTGAATTTTATAAGGGCACTATGACCTACAAGGGCGCTAAACCACTTACACCCCTTGACCTTGCATTGCTATAGTTTTGTAATTCGGCACCAAGCTTAAGTATGGATGCCCATAAGCTGAATTTTATACGGGCACTATGACCTACATGGGTGCTAAACCACCTACACCCCTTGACCTTGCATTGCTGTAGTTGTATAATTCGGCTCCAAGATTAAGTATGGATGCTCATAAGCTGAATTTTTAAGGGCGCTAAGACCTACAAGGGCGCTAAATCACCTACACCCATGAACCTTGCATTGCTATAGTTTTGTAATTCGGCTTTAAGCTTAAATATGGACGCCCATAAGCTGAATTTTTAAGGGTGCTATGACCTACAAGGGCGCTAAATCACCTACACCCATGAACCTTGCATTGCTATAGTTTTGTAATTCGGCTTTAAGCTTAAGTATGGATGCCCATAAGCTGAATTTTATAAGGGAACTATGACCTACATGGGTGCTAAACCACCTACATCCCTTGACCTTGCGTTGCTATAGTTGTATAATTCGGCTCCGAGCTTAAGTATTGATGCTCATAAGCTAAATTTTATAAGGGCACTATGACCTACAAGGGTGCTAAACCACCTACACCCCTTGACCTTGCATTGCTGTAGTTGTATAATTCGGCTCCAAGATTAAGTATGGATGCTCATAAGCTGAATTTTTAAGGGTGCTATGACCTACAAGGGCGCTAAATCACCTACACCCATGAACCTTGCATTGCTATAGTTTTGTAATTCGGCTTTAAGCTTAAATATGGAAGCCCATAAGCTAAATTTTTAAGGGCGCTATGACCTACAAGGGAGCTAAATCACCTACACCCCTGAACCTTGCATTGCTATAGTTTTGTAACTCGGCTTTAAGCTTAAGTATGGATGCCCATAGGCTGAATTTCATAAGAGAACTATGACCTACAAGGGTGCTAAGCCACCTACACCCCTTGACCTTGCATTGCTGTAGTTGTTTAATTCGGCTCCAAGCTTAAGTATTGATGCTCATAAGCTGAACTTTTAAGGGCACTATGACCTACAAGGGAGCTAAACCACCTACACCCCTGAACCTTGCATTGCTATAGTTTTTTAATTCGGCTCTAAGCTTAAGTATGGATGTCCATAAGCTGAATTTTATAAGGGCTCTATGACCTAGA
The DNA here is from genome assembly GCF_049724085.1 of Artemia sp. Qi Xiang Cuo. Classification (NCBI taxonomy): domain Eukaryota; kingdom Metazoa; phylum Arthropoda; class Branchiopoda; order Anostraca; family Artemiidae; genus Artemia; species Artemia sp. Qi Xiang Cuo. The sequence goes on from NC_142812.1 coordinate 54,783,797, forward strand.
AGGGTGCTAAACCACCAACACCCCTGAACCTTTCATTGCTTTAGTTGTATAATTTGGCTCAAAGCTTAGGCATGGATGCCCAAAATCTGAATTTTATAAGGGCACTATGACTTACAAGGGCGCTAAACCACTTACACCCTTTGACCTTGCATTGCTATAGTTTTGTAATTCGGCACCAAGCTTAAGTATGGATGCTCATAAGCTGAATTTTTCAGGGCGATATGACCTACAAGGGTGCTAAATCACCTACACCCCTAAACCTTGCCTTGCTATAGTTTTTTAATTCGGCTGTAAGCTTAAGTATGGATGCCCATAAGCTGAATTTTATAAGGGTACTATGACCTACAAGGGTGCTAAACCACCTACACCCCTTGACCTTGCATTGCTGTAGTTGTATAATTCGGCTCCAAGCTTAAGTATGGATGCTCATAAGCTGAATTTTTAAGTGAGCTATGACCTACAAGGGCTCTAAATCACCTACACCCCTAAAACTTGCCTTGCTATAGTTTTGTAATTCGGCTGTAAGATTAAGTATGGATGCCCATAAGCAGAATTTTATAAGGGCACTATGACCTGCAAGGGTGCTAAACCACCTACATCCCTTTACCTTGCATTGCTGTAGTTGTATAATTCGGCTCCAAGCTTAAGTATGGATGCTCATAAGCTGAATTTTTTAAGGGCACTATTACCTACAAGGGCGCTAAACCACCTACACCCCTGAACCTTGCATTGCTATAGTTTTGTAATTCGGCTTTAAGATTAAGTATGGATGACCATAAGCTGAATTTTATAAGGGCACTATGACCTACATGGGTGCTAAACTACCTACACCCCTTGACCTTGCGTTGCTGTAGTTGTATAATTTGGCTCCAAGCTTAAGTATGGATACTCATAAGCTGAATTTTTAAGGGCGCTATGACCTACAAGGGCGCTAAATCACCTATACCCATGAACCTTGCATTGCTATAGTTTTGTAATTCGGCTTTAAGCTTAAGTACGGATGCCCATAAGCTGAATTTTATAAGGGCACTATAACCTAGAAGGGTGCTAAACCACCTACACCCCTTGACCTTGCATTGCTGTAGTTGTATAATTCGGCTCCAAGCTTAAGTATGGATGCTCATAAGCTGAATTTTTAGGGGCGCTATGACCTACAAGGGCGCTAAATCACCTACACCCATGAACCCTGCATTGCTATAGTTTTGTAATTCGGCTTTAAGATTAAGTATGGATGCCCATAAGCTGAATTTTATAAGGGCACTATGACCTACAAGGGTGCTAAACCACCTACACCCCTTGACCTTGCATTGCTGTAGTTGTATAATTCGGCTCCAATCTTAAGTATGGATGCTCATAAGCTGAATTTTTAAGGGCGCTATGACCTACAAGGGCACGAAATCACCTACACCCCCAAACCTTGCCTTGCTATAGTTTTGTAATTCGGCTCTAAGATTAAGTATGGATGCCCATAAGCAGAATTTTATAAGGGTACTATGACCTACAAGGGTGCTAAACCACCTACACCCCTTTACCTTGCACTGCTGTAGTTGTATAATTTGGTTCCAAGCTTAAGTATGGATGCTCATAAGCTGATTTTTGTAAGGGCTCTTTTACCTACAAGGGCGCTAAAACACCTACACCCATGAACCGTGAATTGCTATAGTTTTGTAATTTAGCTCTAAGCTTAAGTAGGGATGCACATAAGCTGAAACTTATAAGGGCACTATGACATACAAGGGTGCTAAACCACTTACACCCCTGAACCTTGTATTGCTATAGTTATGTAATTTGGCTCTAAGCTTAAGTATGGATGCCCATAAGCTGAGTTTTATAAGGGCACTATGACCTACATGGGTGCTAAGCCACCTACACCCCTTGACCTTGCATTGCCTGTAGTTGTATAATTCGGCTCCAAGCTTAAGTATGGATGCTCATATGCTGAATTTTTAAGGGCGCTTTGACCTACAAGGGCACTAAATCACCTACACCCATGAACCTTGCATTGCTATAGTTTTGTAATTAGGCTTTAAGCTTAAGTATGGATGTCCATAAGCTGAATTTCATAAGGGCACTATGACCTACATGAGTGCTAAGCCACCTACACCCCTTGACCTTGCGTTGCTGTAGTTGTATAATTCGGCTCCAAGCTTAAGTATGGATGCTCATAAGCTGAATTTTTAAGGGCGCTATGACCTACAAGGGCGCTAAATCACCTACACCCATGAACCTTGCATTGCTATAGTTTTGTAATTCGACTTTAAGCTTAAGTATGGATGCCCATAGGCTGAATTTTATAAAGGAACTATGACCTAAATGGGTGCTAAACCACCTACACCCCTTGACCTTGCGTTGCTGTAGTTGTATAATTCGGCTCCAAGCTTAAGTATTGATGCTCATAAGCTGAACTTTTAAGGGCACTATGACCTACAAGGGCGCTAAACCAACTACACCCCTGAACCTTGCATTGCTATAGTTTTTTAATTCGGCTCTAAGCTTAAGTATGGATGTCCATAAGCTGAATTTTATAAGGGCACTATGACCTACAAGGGCGCTAAACCACATACACCCCTTGACCTTGCATTGCTATAGTTTTGTAATTCGGCACCAAGCTTAAGTATGGATGCTCATAAGCTGAATTTTTAAGGGCGCTATGACCTACAAGGGCGCTAAACCACCTACACCTCTGAACCTTGCATTGCTGTAGTTGTATAATTTGGCTCAAAGCTTAGGCATGGATGCCCTTAATCTGAATTTTATAAGGGCACTATGACCTACAAGGGCGCTAAACCACTTACACCCCTGAACCTTGCATTGCTATTGTTTTTTAATTCGGCTCTAAGCTTAAGTATGGATGTCCATAAGCTGAATTTTATAAGGGCACTATGACCTACAAGGGCGCTAAACCACCTACACCCCTGAACCTTGCATTGCTGTAGTTGTATAATTTGGCTCAAAGCTTAGGCATGGATGCCCATAATCTGAATTTTATAAGGGCACTATGACCTACAAGGGCGCTAAACCACTTACACCCCTTGACCTTGCATTGCTATTGTTTTGTAATTCGGCACCAAGCTTAAGTATGGATGCTCATAAGCTGAATTTTTAAGGGAGCTATGACCTACAAGGGCGCTAAATCACCTACACCCATGAACCTTGCATTGCTATAGTTTTGTAATTTGGCTCTAAGCTTAAGTATGGATTCCCATAAGCTGAATTTGATAAGGGCACTATGACCTACATGGGTGCTAAACCACCTACACCCCTTGACCTTGCATTGCTTTATTTGTATAATTCGGCTCCAAGCTTAAATATAGATGCTCATAAGCTGAATTTTTAAGGGTCCTATGACCTACAAGGGTGCTAAATCACCTACACCCCTGAACCTTGCATTGCTATAGTTTTGTACTTCGGCTATAAGCTTAAGTATGGATGCCCATAAGCTGAATTTTATAAGGGCAGTATGACCTACAAGGGTGCTAAACCACCTACACCCCTTGACCTTGCATTGCTGTATTTGTATAATTCGGCTCCAAGCTTAAGTATGGATGCTCATAAGCTGAATTTTTAAGTGCGCTATGACCTACAAGGGCACTAAATCACCTACACCCCCTAACCTTGCCTTGCTATAGTTTTGTAATTCGGCTCTAAGCTTAAGTATGGATGCCCATAAGCAGAATTTTATAAGGGCACTATGACCTACAAGGTGGATCAAGGTGTGTAGGTGGTGCTAAACCACCTACACACCTTGATCTTGCATTGCATGTAGTTGTATAATTCGGCTCCAAGCTTAAGTATGGATGCTCATAAGCTGAATTTTTAAGGGCGCTATGACCTACAAGGGCGCTAAATCACCTACACCCATGATTCTTGCATTGCAATAGTTTTGTAATTCGGCTTTAAGCTTAAGTATGGATGCCCATATGCTGAATTTTATATGGGCACTATGACCTAAATGGGTGCTAAACCACCTACACCCCTTGACCTTGCGTTGCTGTAGTTGTATAATTCGGCTCTAAGCTTAAGTATGGATGCCCATAAGCTGAATTTTATAAGGGCACTATGACCTACAAGGGTGCTAAACCACCTACACCCCTTTATCTTGCAGTGATGTAGTTGTATAATTCGGCTCCAAGCTTAAGTATGGATGCTCATAAGCTAAATTTTTTAAGGGCACTATGACCTACATGGGAGCTAAAACACATACACCCCTGAACCTTGCATTGCTATAGTTTTGTAATTCGGCTCTAAGCTAAAGTAGGGATGCCCATAAGCTGAATTTTATAAGGGCACTATGACCTACAAGGGTGCTAAACCACCTACACCCCTGAACCTTGTATTGGTATAGTTTTGTAATTTGGCTCTAAGCTAAAGTAGGGATGCCCATAAGCTGAATTTTATAAGGGCACTATGACCTACAAGGGTGCTAAACCACCTACACCCCTTGACCTTGCGTTGCTGTTGTTGTATAATTCGGCTCAAATCTTAAGTATGGATGCTCATAAGCTGAATTTTATAAGGGCACTAAGACCTACATGGGTGCTAAACCACCTCTTCCCCTTGACCTTGCGTTGCTGTAGTTGTATAATTTGAATCCAAGCTTAAGTATGGATGCTCATAAGCTGAATTTTTAAGGGCGCTATGACCTACATGGGCGCTAAATCACCTACACCCCTGAACCTTGCATTGCTATAGTTTTGTAGTTCGGCTATAAGCTTAAGTATGGATGCCCATACGCTGAATTTTATAAGGGCACTATGACATACAAGGGTGCTAAATCACCTAAACCCCTTGAAATTGCATTGCTGTAGTTGTATAATTCGGCTCCAAGCTTAAGTATGGATGCTCATAAGCTGAATTTTTAAGGGCGCTATGACCTACAAGGGCGCTAAATCACCTACACCCCTAAACCTTGCCTTGCTATAGTTTTGTAATTTGGCTCTAAGCTTAAGTATGGATGCCCATACGCTGAATTTTATAAGGGCACTATGACCTACAAGGGTGCTAAACCACCTACAAACCTTGACCTTACATTGTTGTAGTTGTATAATTTGGCTCCAAGCTTAAATATGGATGCTCATAAGCTGAATTTTTAAGGGTGGTATGACCTACAAGGGTGCTAAATCACCTACACCCCTTAACCTTGCATTGCTCTAGTTTTGTACTTCGGCTATAAGCTTAAGCATGGATGCCCATAAGCTGAATTTTATAAGGGCACTATGACCTACAAGGGTGCTAAACCACCTACACCCCTTGACCTTGCATTGCTGTAGTTGTATAATTCGGCTCCAAGCTTAAAGCTGAATTTTTAAGTGCGCTATGACCTACAAGGGCACTAAATCACCTACACCCCCTAACCTTGCCTTGCTATAGTTTTGTAAGTCGGCTCTAAGCTTAAGTATGGATGCCCATAAGCAGAATTTTATAAGGGTACTATGACCTACAAGGGTGCTAAACCCCCTACACCCCTTGACCTTGCACTGCTGTAGTTGTATAATTTGGTTCCAAGCTTAAGTATGGATGCTCATAAGCTGAATTTTTTAAGGGCACTATGACCTACAAGGGCACTAAATCACCTACACCCCTAAACCTTGCCTTGCTATAGTTTTGTAATTCGGCTCTAAGCTTAAGTATGGATGCCCATAAGCTGAATTTTATAAGGGCACTATGACCTACAAGGGTGCTAAACCACCTACACACCTTGATCTTGCATTGCATGTAGTTGCTTAAGTATGGATGCTCATAAGCTGAATTTTTAAGGGCGCTATGACCTACAAGGGCGCTAAATCACCTACACCCATGATTCTTGCATTGCAATAGTTTTGTAATTCGGCTTTAAGCTTAAGTATGGATGCCCATATGCTGAATTTTATATGGGCACTATGACCTAAATGGGTGCTAAACCACCTACACCCCTTGACCTTGCGTTGCTGTAGTTGTATAATTCGGCTCTAAGCTTAAGTATGGATGCCCATAAGCTGAATTTTATAAGGGCACTATGACCTACAAGGGTGCTAAACCACCTACACCCCTTTATCTTGCAGTGATGTAGTTGTATAATTCGGCTCCAAGCTTAAGTATGGATGCTAATAAGCTAAATTTTTTAAGGGCACTATGACCTACAAGGGCGCTAAAACACCTACACCCCTGAACCTTGCATTGCTATAGTTTTGTAATTCGGCTCTAAGCTAAAGTAGGGATGCCCATAAGCTGAATTTTTTAAGGGCACTATGACCTACAAGGGCGCTAAAACACCTACACCCCTGAACCTTGCATTGCTATAGTTTTGTAATTTAGCTCTAAGCTTAAGTAGGGATGCCCATAAGCTGAATTTTATAAGGGCACTATGACCTACAAGGGTGCTAAACCACCTACACCCCTTGACCTTGCATTGCTGTTGTTGTATAATTCGGCTCCAAACTTAAGTATGGATGCTCATATGCTGAATTTTTAAGGGTGCTATGACCTACAAGGGCGCTAAATCACCTACACCCATGAATCTTGCATTGCTATAGTTTTGTAACTCGGCTTTAAGCCTAAGTATGGATGCCCATAAGCTGAATTTTATAAGGGAACTATGACCTACATGGGTGCTAAACCACCTCTTCCCCTTGACCTTGCGTTGCTGTAGTTGTATAATTTGAATCCAAGCTTAAGTATGGATGCTCATAAGCTGAATTTTTAAGGGCGCTATGACCTACAAGGGCGCTAAATCTTCTACACCCCTGAACCTTGCATTGCTATAGTTTTGTAGTTCGGCTATAAGCTTAAGTATGGATGCCCATAAGCTGAATTTTATAAGGGCACTATGACCTACAAGGGTGCTAAACCACCTAAACCCCTTGATCTTGCATTGCTGTAGTTGTATAATTCGGCTCCAAGCTTAAGTATGGATGCTCATAAGCTGAATTTTTAAGGGCGCTACGACCTACAAGGGCGCTAAATCACCGACACCCCTAAACCTTGCCTTGCAATAGTTTTGTAATTCGGCTCTAAGCTTAAGTATGGATGCCCATACGCTGAATTTTATAAGGGCACTATGACCTACAAGGGTGCTAAACCACCTACAAACCTTTACCTTGCACTGCTGTAGTTGTATAATTCGGTTCCAAGCTTTAATATGGATGCTCATAAGCTGAATTTTTAAGGGTGGTATTACCTACCAGGGTGCTAAATCACCTACACCCCTGAACCTTGCATTGCTATAGTTTTGTACTTCGGCTATAAGCTTAAGTATGGATGCCCATAAGCTGAATTTTATAAGGGCACTATGACCTACAAGTGTGCTAAACCACCTACACCCCTTGAACTTGCATTGCTATAGTTGTATAATTTGGCTCCAAGCTTAAGTATGGATGCTCATAAGCTGAATTTTTAAGGGCGCTATGACCTACAAGGGCACTAAATCACCTACACCCCCTAACCTTGCCTTGCTATAGTTTTGTAATTCGGCTCTAAGCTTAAGTATGGATGCCCATAAGCAGAATTTTATAAGGGTACTATGACCTACAAGGGTGCTAAACCACCTACACCCCTTTACCTTGCACTGCTGTAGTTGTATAATTCGGTTCCAAGCTTAAGTATTGATGCTCATAAGCTGAATTTTTTAAGGGCACTATGACCTACAAGGGCACTAAATCACCTACACCCCTAAACCTTGCCTTGCTATAGTTTTTTAATTCGCCTCTAAGCTTAAGTATGGATGCCCATAAGCTGAATTTTATAAGGGCACTATGACCTACAAGGGTGCTAAACCACCTACACACCTTGATCTTGCATTGCATGTAGTTGTATAATTCGGCTCCAAGCTTAAGTATGGATGCTCATAAGCTGAATTTTTAAGGGCGCTATGACCTACAAGGGCGCTAAATCACCTACACCCCTTGACCTTGCGTTGCTGTAGTTGTATAATTCGGCTCTAAGCTTAAGTATGGATGCCCATAAGCTGAATTTTATAAGGGCACTATGACCTACAAGGGTGCTAAACCACCTACACCCCTTTACCTTGCATTGATGTAGTTGTATAATTCGGCTCCAAGTTTAAGTATGGATGCTCATAAGCTAAATTTTTTAAGGGCACTATGACCTACAAGGGCGCTAAACCACCTACACCCCTGAACCTTGCATTGCTATAGTTTTGTAATTCAGCTCTAAGCTTAAGTAGGGATGCCCATAAGCTTGCCCTTATAGTTTTGTAATTTGGCTCTAAGCTTAAGTATGGATGCCCATAATCTGAATTTTATAAGGGCACTATGACCTACAAGGGTGCTAAACCACCTACACCCCTTTACCTTGCATTGCTGTAGTTGTATAATTCGGCTCCAAGCTTAAGTATGGATGCTCATAAGCTGAATTTTTAAGGGCGCTATGACCTACAAGGGCGCTAAATCACCTACACCCCTAAACCTTGCCTTGCTATAGTTTTGTAATTTGGCTCTAAGCTTAAGTATGGATGCCCATACGCTGAATTTTATAAGGGCACTATGACCTACAAGGGTGCTAAACCACCTACACCCCTTGACCTTGCATTGCTATAGTTGTATAATTCGGCTCCAAGCTTAAGTATGGATGCTCATAAGCTGTATTTTTAAGGGCGCTATGACCTACAAGGGCGCTAAATCACCTACACCCCTAATCCTTGCATTGCTATAGTTTTGTAATTTGGCTCTAAGCTTAAATATGGATGCCCATAAGCTGAATTTTATAAGGGCACTATGACCTACAAGGGTGCTAAACCACCTACACCCCTTTACCTTGCATTGCTGTAGTTGTATAATTCGGCTCCAAGCTTAAGTATGGATGCTCATAAGCTGAATTTTTTAAGGGAACTTTGACCTACAAGGGCACTAAACCACCTACACCCCTGAACCTTGCATTGCTATAGTTTTGTAATTAGGCTCTAAGCTTAAGTATGGATGCCCATAAGCTGAATTTTATAAGGGCACTATGACCTACAAGGGTGCTAAACCACCTACACCCCTGAACCTTGCATTGCTATAGTTTTGTAATTTGGCTCTAAGCTCAAGTATTGATGCCCATAAGCTGAATTTTATAAGGGCACTATGACCTACATGGGTGCTAAACCACCTACACCCCTTGACCTTGCATTGCTATAGTTGTATAATTCGGCTCCAAGCTTAAGTATGGATGCTCATAAGCTGAATTTTTAAGGGTGCTATGACCTACAAGGGCGCTAAATCACCTACACTCATGAATCTTGCATTGCTATAGTTTTGTAACTCGGCTTTAAGCTTAAGTATGGATGCCCATAAGCTGAATTTTATAAGGGCACTATGACCTACATGGGTGCTAAACCACCTCTTCCCCTTGACCTTGCGTTTCTGTAGTGGTATAATTGGGCTCCAAGCTTAAGTATGGATGCTCATAAGCTGAATTTTTAAGGGCGCTATGACCTACAAGGGCGCTAAATCACCTACACCCCTGAACCTTGCATTGCTATAGTTTTGTAGTTCGGCTATAAGCTTAAGTGTGGATGCCCAAAAGCTGAATTTTATAAGGGCACTATGACCTACAAGGGTGCTAAACCACCTACACCCCTTGATCTTGCATTGCTGTAGTTGTATAATTCGGCTCCAATCTTAAGTATGGATGCTCATAAGCTGAATTTTTAAGGGCGCTATGACCTACAAGGGCGCTAAATCACCTACACCCCTAGACCTTGCCTTTCTATAGTTTTGTAATTTGGCTCTAAGCTTAAGTATGGATGCCCATACGCTGAATTTTATAAGGGCACTATGACCTACAAGGGCGCTAAACCACCTACACCCCTGAACCTTGCATTGCTATAGTTTTGTAATTTGGCTCTAAGCTTAAGTATGGATGCCCATAAGCTGAATTTTATAAGGGCACTATGACCTACATGGGTGCTAAACCACCTACACCCCTTGACCTTGCGTTTCTGTAGTTGTATAATTCGGCTCCAACCTTAAGTTTGGAAGCTCATAAGCTGAATTTTTAAGGGCGCTATGACCTACAAGGGCCGAAATCACCTACACCCATGAACCTTGCATTGCTATAGTTTTGTAATTCGGCTTTAAGCTTAAGTATGGATGACCATAAGCTGAATTTTATAAGGGCACTATGACCTACAAGGGTGCTAAACCACCTAAACCCCTTGACCTTGCATTGCTGTAGTTGTATAATTCGGCTCCAAGCTTAAGTATGGATGCTTATAAGCTGTATTTTTAAGGGCGCTATGACCTACAAGGGTGCTAAATCACCTACACCCCTGAACCTTGCATTGCTATAGTTTTGTAATTTGGCTCTAAGCTTAAGTATTTATGACCATAAGCTGATTTTTATAAGGGCACTATGACCTACAAGGGTGCTAAACTACCTAAACCCCTGAACCTTGCATTGCTATAGTTTTGTAATTTGGCTCTAAGCTTAAGTATTGATGCCCATAAGCTGAATTTTATAAGGGTACTATGACCTACAAGGGTGCTAAACCACCTACACCCCTTGACCTTGCATTGCTGTAGTTGTATAATTCGGCTCCAACCTTAAGTATGGAAGCTCATAAGCTGAATTTTTAAGGGCGCTATGATCTACAAGGGCGCTAAATCACCTACACCCATGAACCTTGCATTGCTATAGTTTTGTAACTCGGCTTTAAGCTTAACTATGGATGACCATAAGCTGAATTTTATAAGGGCACTATGAACTACAAGGGTGCTAAACCACCTACACCCCTTGACCTTGCATTGCTGTAGTTGTATAATTCGGCTCCAAGCTTAAGTATTGATGCTCATAAGCTGTATTTTTAAGGGCTCTATGACCTACAACGGCGCTAAATCACCTACACCCCTGAACCTTGCATTGCTATAGTTTTGTAGTTCGGCTATATGCTTAAGTATGGATACCCATAAGCTGAATTTTATAAGGGCACTATGACCTACAAGGGCGCTAAATCACCTACACCCATGAACCTTGCATTGCTATAGTTTTTTTTAACTCAGCTTTAAGCTTAAGTATGGATGCCCATAAGCTGAATTTTATAAGGGCACTATGACCTACATGGGTGCTAAACCACCTACACCCCTTGACCTTGCGTTGCTGTAGTTGTATAATTCGGCTCCAAGCTTAAATGTGGATGCTCATAAGCTGAATTTTTAAGGGCGCTATGACCTACAAGGGCGCTAAATCACCTATACCCATGAACCTTGCATTGCTATAGTTTTGTAATTCGGCTTTAAGCTTAAGTACGGATGCCCATAAGCTGAATTTTATAAGGGCACTATAACCTACAAGGGTGCTAAACCACCTACACCCCTTTACCTTGCATTGATGTAGTTGTATAATTCGGCTCCAAGCTTAAGTATGGATGCTCGTAAGCTGAATTTTTTAAGGGCACTATAACCTACAAGGGCGCTAAACCACCTACACCCCTGAACCTTGCATTGCTATAGTTTTGTAATTCGGCTCTAAGCTTAAGTATGGATGCCCATAAGCTGCATTTTATAAGGGCACTATGACCTACATGGGTGCTAAACCACCTACACCCCTTGACCTTGCATTGCTGTAGTTGTATAATTCTGCTCCAAGCTTAAGTATAGATTCTCATAAGCTGAATTTTTAAGGGCGCTATGACCTACAAGGGCGCTAAATCACCTACACCCCTAGACCTTGCCTTGCTATAGTTTTTTAATTCGGCTCTAAGCTTAAGTATGGATGCCCATACGCTGAATTTTTTAAGGGCACTATGACCTACAAGGGTGCTAAACCACCTACACCCCTGAACCTTGCATTGCTATAGTTTTGTAATTCGGCTCTAAGCTTAATTCGGCTCTTGCATTGCTGTAGTTGTATAATTCGGCTCCAAGCTTAAGTATGGATGCTCATAAGCTGAATTTTTAAGGGCGCTATGACCTACAAGGGCGCTAAATCACCTACACCAATGAACCTTGCATTGCTATATTTTTTTTAACTTGGCTTTAAGCTTAAGTATGGATGCCTATAAGCTGAATTTTATAAGGGCACTATGACCTACATGGGTGCTAAACCACCTACACCCCTTGACCTTGCGTTGCTGTATTTGTATAATTCGGCTCCAAGCTTAAGTATGGATGCTCATAAGCTGAATTTTTAAGGGCGCTATGACCTACAAGGGCGCTAAATCACCTACACCCATGAACCTTGCATTGCTATAGTTTTGTAATTCGGCTTTAAGCTTAAGTATGGATGCCCATAAGCTGAATTTTATAAGGGCACTATGACCTACAAGGGTGCTAAACCACCTACACCCCTTGACCTTGCATTGCTCTAGTTTTGTAATTCGGCTTTAAGCTTAAGTATGGATGACCATAAGCTGAATTTTATAAGGGCCCTATGACCTACAAGGGTGCTAAACCACCTACACCCCTAGACCTTGCATTGCTGTAGTTGTATAATTCGGCTCCAAGCTTAAGTATGGATGCTCATAAGCTGAATTTTTAAGGGCTCTATGACCTACAAGGGCGCTAAATCACCTACACCCTTGAGCCTTGCGTTGCTATAGTTTTTTAGTTCGGCTATAAGCTTAACTATGGATGTCCATAAGCTGAATTTTATAAGGGCACTATGACCTACAAGGGTGCTAAACCACCTACACCCCTTGATCATGCATTGCTGTAGTTGTATAATTCGGCTCCAAGCTTAAGTATGGATGCTCATAAGCTGAATTTTTAAGGGTGCTATGACCTACAAGGGTGCTAAATCACCTACACCCCTAAACCTTGCCTTGCTATAGTTTTGTAATTTGGCTCTAAGCTTAAGTATGGATGCCCATACGCTGAATTGTATAAGGGCACTATGACCTACAAGGGTGCTAAACCACCTACACCCCTTGACCTTGCATTGTTGTAGTTGTATAATTCGGCTCCAAGATTAAGTATGGATGCTCATAAGCTGAATTTTTTAAGGGCACTTTGACCTACAAGGGTGCTAAACCACTTACACCCCTGAACCTTGCATTGCTATAGTTGTGTAATTAGGCTCTAAGCTTAAGTATGGATGCCCATAAGCTGAATTTTATAAGAGCACTATGACCTACAAGGGCGCTAAACCACCTACACCCCTGAACCTTGCATTGCTATAGTTTTGTAATTCGGCTCTAAGCTAAAGTAGGGATGCCCATAAGCTGAATTTTATAAGGGCACTATGACCTACATGGGTGCTAAACCACCTACACCCCTTGACCTTGCATTGCTGTACTTGTATAATTCGGCTCCAAGCTTAAGTATGGATGATCATAAGCTGAATATTTAAGGGCGCTATGACCTACAAGGGCGCTAAATCACCTACACCCATGAACCTTGCATTGCTATAGTTTTGTAATTCGGCTTTAAGCCTAAGTATGGATGCCCATAAGCTGAATTTTATAAGGGCACTATGACCTACATGGGTGCTAAACCACCTACTTCCCCTTGACCTTGCGTTGCTGTAGTTGTATAATTTGAATCCAAGCTTAAGTATGGATGCTCATAAGCTGAATTTTTAAGGGCGCTATGACCTACATGGGCGCTAAATCACCTACACCCCTGAACCTTGCATTGCTATAGTTTTGTAGTTCTGCTATAAGCTTAAGTATGGATGCCCATAAGCTGAATTTTATAAGGGCACTATGACCTACAAGGGTGCTAAACCACCTAAACCCCTTGATCTTGCATTGCTGTAGTTGTATAATTCGGCTCTAATCTTAAGTATGGATGCTCATAAGCTGTATTTTTAAGGGCGTTATGACCAACAAGCGTGCTTAATCACCGACACCCCTAAACATTGCCTTGCAAGAGTTTTGTAATTTGGCTCTATGCTTAAGTATGGATGCCAATAAGCTGAATTTTATAACGGCACTATGACCTACAAGGGTGCTAAACCACCTACAAACCTTGACCTTACATTGTTGTAGTTGTATAATTTGGCTCCAAGCTTAAATATGGATGCTCATAAGCTGAATTTTTAAGGGTGGTATGACCTACAAGGGTGCTAAATCACCTACACCCATGAACCTTGCATTGCTATAGTTTTGTACTTTTGCTATAATCTTAAACATGGATGCACATACGTTGAATTTTATAAGGGTAGTATGACTTACAAGTGAGCTAAAACACCTACACCCATTTACCGTGCTTTGCGTTATTTGTATAATTCGGCTCCTATCTTAAGTATGGATTCTCATAATCTGAATTTTTAAGTGCGCAATGACCTACAAGGGCGCTAAATCACCTACACCCCCTAACCGTGCCTTGCTATAGTTTTGTAATTCGGCTCTAAGCTTAAGTATGGATGCCCATAAGCAGAATTTTATAAGGGCACTATAACCTACAAGGGTGCTAAACCACCTACACCCCTTTACCTTGCACTGCTGTAGTTGTATAATTCGGTTCCAAGCTTTAATATGGATGCTCATAAGCTGAATTTTTTAATGGTACTATTACCTACAAGGGCGCTAAATCACCTACACCCCTAAACCTTGCCTTGCTATAGTTTTGTAATTCGGCTCTAAGCTTAAGTATGGATGCCCATAAGCTGAATTTTATAAGGGCACTATGACCTACAAGGGTGCTAAACCACCTACACCCTTGACCTTGCATTGCATGTAGTTGTATAATTCGGCTCCAAGCTTAAGTATGGATGCTCATAAGCTGAATTTTTAAGGGCGCTATGACCTACAAGGGCGCTAAATCACCTACACCCCTTGACCTTGCGTTGCTGTAGTTGTATAATTCGGCTCTAAGCTTAAGTATGGATGCCCATAAGCTGAATTTTATAAGGGCACTATGACCTACAAGGGTGCTAAATCACCTACACCCATGAACCTTGCATTGCTATAGTTTTGTAACTCGGCTTTAAGCTTAAGTATGGATGGCCATAAGCTGAATTTTATAAGGGCACTATGACCTACACGGGTGCTAAACCACCTACACCCTTTGACCTTGCATTGCTGTAGTTGTATAATTCGGCTCAAAGCTTAAGTATGGATGCTCATAAGCTGACTATTTAAGGGCGCTATGACCTACAAGGGCGCTAAATCACCTACACCCCTAAACCTTGCATTGCTATAGTTTTTTAGATAGGCTATAAGCTTAAATATGGATGCCAATAAGCTGAATTTTATGAGGGCACTATGACCTACAAGGGTGCTAAACCACCTACACCCCTTGAACTTGCATTGATGTAGTTGTATAATTCGGCTCCAAGCTTAAGTATGGATGCTCATAAACTGTATTTTTAAGGGCGCTATGACCTACAAGGGCGCTAAATCACCTACACCCTTGAGCCTTGCGTTGCTATAGTTTTGTAGTTCGGCTATAAGCTTAACTATGGATGCCCATAAGCTGAATTTTATAAGGGCACTATGACCTACAAGGGTGCTAAGCCAACTACACCCCTTGATCTTGCATTGCTGTAGATGTATAATTCGGCTCCAATCTTAAGTATGGATGCTCATAAGCTGTATTTTTAAGGGCGCTATGACCTACAAGGGCACTTAATCACCTACACCCCTAAACCTTGCCTTGCTATAGTTTTGTAATTAGGCTCTAAGCTTAAGTATGGATGCCAATAAGCTGAATTGTATAACGGCACTATGACCTACAAGGGTGCTAAACCACCTACACCCCTTGACCTTGCATTGTTGTAGTTGTATAATTCGGCTCCAAGCTTAAGTATGGATGCTCATAAGCTGAATTTTTTAAGGGCACTTTGACCTACAAGGGTGCTAAACCACCTACACCCCTGAACCTTGCATTGCTATAGTTGTTTAATTAGGCTCTAAGCTTAAGAATGGATGCACATAAGCTGAATTTTTTAAGGGCACTATGACCTACAATGGTGCTAAACCACCTACACCCCTGAACCTTGCATTGCTATAGTTTTGTAATTCGGCTCTAAGCTTAAGCATGGATGCACATCAGATGAATTTTATAAGGGTACTATGACCTACATGGGTGCTAAACCACCTACACCCCTTGACCTTGCATTGCTGTAGTTCTATAATTCGGCTCCAAGCTTAAGTATGGATGCTCATAAGCTGAATTTTATAATGGCACTATGACCTAAATGGGTGCTAAACCACTTACACCCCTTGACCTTGCATTGCTGTAGTTGTATAATTCGGCTCAAAGCTTAAGTATGGATGCTCATAAGCTGAATTTTTAAGGGTGCTATGTCCTACAAGGGCGCTAAATCACCTACACCCCTGAGCCTTGCATTGCTATAGTTTTGTAGTTCGGCTATAAGCTTAAGTATGGATGCCCATAAGCTGAATTTTATAAGGGCACTATGACCTACAAGGTTGCTAAATCACCTACACCCCTTGATATTGCTTTGCTTTAGTTTTATAATTCGGCTCAAAGCTTAAGTATGGATGCTCATAAGCTGAATTTTTAAGGGCGCTATGATCTGCAAGGGAGCTAAATCACCTACACCCCTGGACCTTGCATTGCTATAGTTTTGTACTTTGGCTCTAAGCTTAAGTATGGATGCCCATACGCTGAATTTTATAAGGGCACTATGACCTACAAGGGTGCTAAACCACCTACACCCCTTGACCTTGCATTGCTGTAGTTGTATAATTCGGCTCCAAGCTTAATTATGGATGCTCATAAGCTGAATTTTATAAGGGCACTATGACCTACAAGGGTGCTAAACCACCTACACCCCGTTACCTTGCATTGCTGTAGTTGTATAATTAGGCTCGAAGATTAAGTATGGATGCTCATAAGCTGAATTTTTTAAGGGCACTTTGACCTACAAGGGCGCTAAACCACCTACACCCCTGAGCCTTGCATTGCTATAGTTTTGTAATTTGGCTCTAAGCTTAAGTATGGATGCCCATAAGCTGAATTTTATAAGGGCACTATGACCTACAAGGGTGCTAAACCACCTACACCCCTGAACCTTGCATTGCTATAGTTTTGTAATTTGGCTCTAAGCTTAAGTATTGATGCCCATAAGCTGAATTTTATAAGGGCACTATGACCTAACTGGGTGCTAAACCACCTACACCTCTTGACCTTGCATTGCTGTAGTTGTATAATTTGGATCAAAGCTTAAGTATGGATGATCATAAGCTGAATTTTTAAGGGCGCTATGACCTACAAGGGCGCTAAATCACCTACACCCATCAACCTTGCATTGCTATAGTTTTGTAACTCGGCTTTAAGCTTAAGTATGGATGGCCATAAGCTGAATTTTATAACGGCACTATGACCTACAAGGGTGCTAAACCACCTACACCCCTTGACCTTGCATTGTTGTAGTTGTATAATTCGGCTCCAAGCTTAAGTATGGATGCTCATAAGCTGAATTTTTTAAGGGCACTATGACCTACAAGGGTGCTAAACCACATACACCCCTGAACCTTGCATTGCTATAGTTTTGTAATTCGGCTCTAAGCTTAAGCATGGATGCACATAAGCCGAATTTTTTAAGGGCACTATAACCTACAAGGGTGCTAAACCACCTACACCCCTGAACCTTGCATTGCTCTAGTTTTGTAGTTCGGCTATAAGCTTAAGCATGGATGCACATAAGCTGAATTTTATAAGGGTACTATGACCTAAAAGGGTGCTAAACCACCTACACCCCTTGATCTTGCATTGCTGTAGTTCTTTAATTCGGCTCCAAGCTTAAGTATGGATGCTCATAAGCTGAATTTTTAAGGGTGCTATGTCCTACAAGGGCGCTAAATCACCTACACCCCTGAACCTTGCATTGCTATAGTTTTGTAGTTCGGCTATAAGCTTAAGTATGGATGCCCATAAGCTGAATTTTATAAGGGCACTATGACTTACAAGGGTGCTAAACCACCTACACCCCTTTACCTTGCATTGCTGTAGTTGTATAATTCGGCTCCAAGTTTAAGTATGGGTGCTCATAAGCTGAATTTTTTAAGGGCACTATGACCTACAAGGGCGCTAAAACACCTACACCCCTGAACCTTGCATTGCTATAGTTTTGTAATTCGGCTCTAAGCTTAAGTATGGATGCCCATAAGCTGAATTTTATAAGGGCACTATGACCTACAAGGGTGCTAAACCACTTACACCCCTGAACCTTGCATTGCTATAGTTTTGTAATTTGGCTCTAAGCTTAAGTATTGATGCCCATAAGCTGAATTTTATAAGGGCACTATGACCTACATGGGTGCTAAACCACCTACACCTCTTGACCTTGCATTGCTGTAGTTGTATAATTTGGCTCAAAGCTTAAGTATGGATGATCATAAGCTGAATTTTTAAGGGCGCTATGACCTACAAGGGCGCTAAATCACCTACACCCATCAACCTTGCATTGCTATAGTTTTGTAACTCGGCTATAAGCTAAAGTATGGATGGCCATAAGTTGAATTTTATAAGGGCACTATGACCTACACGGGTGCTAAACCACCTACACCCTTTGACCTTGCATTGCTGTAGTTGTATAATTCGGCTCCAAGCTTAAGTATGGATGCTCATAAGCTGAATTTTTAAGGGCGCTATGACCTACAAGGGCGCTAAATCACCTACACCCCTGATCCTTGCATTGCTATAGTTTTTTATTTAGGCTATAAGCTTAAATATGGATTCCCATAAGCTGAATTTTATAAGGGCACTATGACCTACAAGGGAGCTAAACCACCTACACCCATAGAACTTGCATTGCTGTAGTTGTATAATTCGGCTCCAAGCTTAAGTATGGATGCTCATAAGCTTAATTTTTAAGGGCTCTATGACCTACAAGGGCGCTAAATCACCTACACCCCTGAGCCTTGCGTTGCTATAGTTTTGTAGTTCGGCTATAAGCTTAACTATGGATGCCCATAAGCTGAATTTTATAAGGGCACTATGACCTACAAGGGTCCTAAACCACCTACACCCCTTGATCTTGCATTGCTGTAGTTGTATAATTCGGCTCCAATCTTAAGTATGGATGCTCATAAGCTTTATTTTTAAGGGCGCTATGACCTACAAGGGCACTTAATCACCTACACCCCTAAACCTTGCCTTGCTATAGTTTTGTATTTAGGCTCTAAGCTTAAGAATGGATGCCAATAAGCTGAATTGTATAACGGCACTATGACCTACAAGGGTGCTAAACCACCTACACCCCTTGACCTTGCATTGATTTAGTTGTATAATTCGGCTCAAAGCTTAAGTATGGATGCTCATAAGCTGAATTTTTTAAGGGCACTATGACCTACAAGGGTGCTAAACCACCTACACCCCTGAACCTTGCATTGCTATAGTTTTTTAATTAGGCTCTAAGCTTAAGCATGGATGCACATAAGCCGAATTTTTTAAGAGCACTATAACCTACAAGGGTGCTAAACCACCTACACCCCTGAACCTTGCATTGCTATAGTTTTGTAATTCGGCTCTAAGCTTAAGCATGGATGCCCATTAGCTGAATTTTATAAGGGTACTATGACCTACATGGGTGCTAAACCACCTACACCCCTTGACCTTGCGTTGCTGTAGTTCTATAATTCGGCTCCAAGCTTAAGTATGGATGCTCATAAGCTGAATTTTTAAGGGTGCTATGTCCTACAAGGGCGCTAAATCACCTACACCCCTGAACCTTGCATTGCTATAGTTTTGTAATTCGGCTATAAGCTTAAGTATGGATGCCCATAAGCTGAATTTTATAAGGGCACTATGACCTACAAGGTTGCTAAACCACCTACACTCCTTGATCTTGCATTGCTGTAGTTGTATAATTCGGCTCCAAGCTTAAGTATGGATGCTCATAAGCTGAATTTTATAAGGGCACTATGACCTACAAGGGCGCTAAACCACCTACACCCCGTTACCTTGCATTGCTGTAGTTGTATAATTCGGCTCCAAGTTTAAGTATGGGTGCTCATAAGCTGAATTTTTTAAGGGCACTATGACCTACAAGGGCGCTAAACCACCTACACCCCTGAACCTTGCATTGCTATAGTTTTGTAATTCGGCTCTAAGCTTAAGTATGGATGCCCATAAGCTGAATTTTATAAGGGCGCTATGACCTACAAGGGTGCTAAACCACCTACACCCCTGAATCTTGCATTGCTATAGTTTTGTAATTTGGCTCCAAGCTTAAGTATGGATGCTCATAAGCTGATTTTTTTAAGGGCACTTTGACCTACAAGGGCGCTAAAACACCTACACCCCTGAACCTTGCATTGCTATAGATTTGTAATTTGGCTCTAAGCTAAAGTAGGGATGCCCATAAGCTGAATCTTATAAGGGCACTATGACCTACAAGGGTGCTAAACCACTTACACCCCTGAACCTTGCATTGCTATAGTTTTGTAATTTGGCTCTAAGCTTAAGTATTGATGCCCATAAGCTGAATTTTATAAGGGCACTATGACCTACATGGGTGCTAAACCACCTACACCCCTTGACCTTTTATTTCTGTACTTGTATAATTCGGCTCCAAGCTTAAGTATGGATGATCATAAGCTGAATTTTTAAGGGCGCTATGATCTACAAGGGCGCTAAATCACCTACACCCATGAACCTTGCATTGCTATAGTTTTGTAACTCGGCTTTAAGCTTAAGTATGGATGGCCATAAGCTGAATTTTATAAGGGCACTATGACCTACACGGGTACTAAACCACCTACACCCCTTGACCTTGCATTGCTGTAGTTGTATAATTCGGCTCCAAGATTAAGTATGGATGCTCATAAGCTGACTTTTTAAGGGCGCTATGACCTACAAGGGCGCTAAATCACCTACACCCCTAAACCTTGCCTTGCTATAGTTTTTTAATTTGGCTCTAAGCTTAAATATGGATGCCCATAAGCTGAATTTTATAAGGGCACTATGACCTACAAGGGTGCTAAACCACCTACACCCCTTTACCTTGCATTGCTATAGTTTTGTAATTTGGCTCTAAGCTTAAGTATGGATGCCCATAAGCTGAATTTTATAAGGGCACTATGACCTACAAGGGTGCTAAACCACCTAGACACCTTGACCTTGCGTTGCTGTAGTTATATAATTCGGCTCTAAGCTTAAGTATGGATGCTCATAAGCTGAATTTTTTAAGGGCACTTTGACCTACAAGGGCGCTAAACCACCTACACCCCTGAACCTTGCATTGCTATAGTTTTGTAATTTGGCTCTAAGCTTAAGTATGGATGCCCATAAGCTGAATTTTATAAGGGCACTATGACCTACAAGGGTGCTAAACCACTTAGACTCCTTGACCTTGCGTTGCTGTAGTTGTATAATTCGGCTCTAAGCTTAAGTATGGATGCTCATAAGCTGAATTTTTAAGGGTGCTTTGTCCTACAAGGGCGCTAAATTACCTACACCCCTGAACCTTGCCTTGCTATAGTTTTGTAGTTCGGCTATAAGCTTAAGTATGGATGCCCATAAGCTGAATTTTATAAGGGCACTATGACCTACAAGGGTGCTAAACCACCTACACCCCTTGATATTGCATTGCTGTAGTTGTATAATTCGGCTCCAAGCTTAAGTATGGATGCTCATAAGCTGAATTTTTAAGGGCGCTATGACCTGCAAGGGCGCTAAATCACCTACACCCCTAAACCTTGCCTTGCTATAGTTTTGTATTTATGCTATAAGATTAAGTATGGATGCACATACGCTGAATTTTATAAGGGCACTATGACCTACAAGGGTGCTAAACCACCTACACCCCTTGACATTGCATTTCTGTAGTTGTATAATTTGGCTCCAAGCTTAAGTATGGATGCTCATAAGCTGAAGATTTAAGGGCGCTATGATCTACAAGGGCGCTAAATCACCTACACCCCTGAACCTTGCATTGCTGTAGTTTTGTAACTCTGCTATAAGCTTAAGTATGGATGGCCATAAGTTGAATTTTATAAGGGCACTATGACCTACACGGGTGCTAAACCACCTACACCCCTTGACCTTGCATTGCTGTAGTTGTATAATTCGGCTCCAAGCTTAAGTATGGATGCTCATAAGCTGAATTTTTAAGGGCGCTATGACCTACAAGGGCGCTAAATCACCTACACCCCTTGACCTTGCGTTGCTGTAGTTGTAAAATTCAGCTCCAAGCTTAAGTATGGATACTCATAAGCTGAATTTTTAAGGGTGCTATGAATTTCAAGGGCGCTAAATCACCTTGCATTGACGTAGTTGTATAATTCGGCTCCAAGCTTAAGTATGGATGCTCATAAGCTGAATTTTTTAAGGGCACTATGCTCTACAAGGGTGCTAAACCACCTACACCCCTGAACCTTGCATTGCTATAGTTGTGTAATTCGGCTCTAAGCTTAAGTATGGATGCCCATAAGCTGAATTTTATAAGGGGACTATGACCTACAAGGGTGCTAAACCACCTACACCCCTGAACCTTGCATTGCTATAGTTTTGTAATTTGGCTCTAAGCTTAAGTATGGATGCCCATAAGCTGAATTTTATAAGGGCACTATGACCTACATGGGTGCTAAACCACCTACACCCCTTGACCTTGCATTGCTGTAGTTGTATAATTCGGCTCCAAGCTTAAGTATGGATGCTCATAAGCTGTATTTTTAAGGGCGCTATGATCTACAAGGGTGCTAAATCACCTACACCCCTGAACCTTGCATTGCTATAGTTTTGTAGTTTGGCTATAAGCTTAAGTATGGATGCTTATAAGCTGAATTTTATAAGGGCACTATGACCTACAAGGGTGCTAAACCACCTACACCCCTTGATCATGCATTGCTGTAGTTGTATAATTCGGCTCCAAGCTTAAGTATGGATGCTCATAAGCTGAATTTTTAAGGTCGCTATGACCTGCAAGGGCGCTAAATCACCTACACCGCTAGAACTTGCCTTGCTATAGTTTTGTATTTCTGCTCTAAGCTTAAGTATGGATGCCTATAAGCTGAATTTTATAAGGGCACTATGACCTACACGGGTGCTAAACCACCTACACCCCTTGACATTGCATTGCTGTAGTTGTATAATTTGGCTCCAAGCTTAAGTATGGATGCTCATAAGCTGAATTTTTAAGGGTGCTATGACCTACAAGGGCGCTAAATCACCTACACCCATGAACCTTGCATTGCTATAGTTTTGTAATTCGACTTTAAGCTTAAGTATTGATGCCCATAAGCTGAATTTTATAAGGGCACTATGACCTACATGGGTGCTAAACCACCTACACCCCTTGACCTTGCGTTGCTGTAGTTGTTTATTTCGGCTCCAAACTTAAGTAAGGATGCTCATAAGCTGAATTTATAAGGGCGCTATGACCTACAAGGGTGCTAAATCACCTACACCCATGAACCTTGCATTGCTATAGTTTTGTAACTCGGCTTTAATGTTAAGTACGGATGACCATAGGCTGAATTTCATAACGATACTATAACATAGAAGGGTGCTAAACCACCTACACCCCTTGACCTTGCATTGCTGTAGTTGTTTAATTCGGCTCCAAGCTTAAGTATGAATGCTCATAAGCTGTATTTTTAAGGGCGCTATGACCTACAAGGGCACTAAATCACCTTCACCCCTGAACCTTGCATTGCTATAGTTTTGTAGTTCGGCTATAAGCTTAAGTATGGATGCCCATAAGCTGAATTTTATAAGGGCACTATGACTTACAAGGGTGCTAAACCACCTACACCCCTTTACCTTGCATTGCTGTAGTTGTATAATTCGGCTCCAAGCTTAAGTATGGATGCTCATAAGCTGAATTTTTTAAGGGAACTTTGACCTACAAGGGCACTAAACCACCTACACCCCTGAACCTTGCATTGCTATAGTTTTGTAATTCCGCTCTAAGCTTAAGTATGGATGCCCATAAGCTGAATTTTATAAGGGCACTATGACCTACAAGGGTGCTAAACCACCTACACCCCTGAACCTTGCATTGCTATAGTTTTGTAATTTGGCTCTAAGCTTAAGTATGGATGCCCATAAGCTGAATTTTATAAGGGCAATATGACCTACAAGGGCGCTAAATCACCTACACCCCTAAACCTTGCCTTGCTATAGTTTTTTAATTTGGCTCTAAGCTTAAATATGGATGCCCATAAGCTGAATTTTATGAGGGCACTATGACCTACAAGGGTGCTAAACCACCTACACCCCTTTACCTTGCATTGCTATAGTTTTGTAATTTGGCTCAAAGCTTAAGTATGGATGCTCATAAGCTGTATTTTTAAGGGCTCTATGATCTACAAAGGCGCTAAATCACCTACACCCCTGAACCTTGCATTGCTATAGTTTTGTAGTTTGGCTCTAAGCTTAAGTATGGATGCCCATAAGCTGAATTTTATAAGGGCACTATGACCTACAAGGGTGCTAAACCACCTACACCCCTTGATCATGCATTGCTGTAGTTGTATAATTCGGCTCCAAGCTTAAGTATGGATGCTCATAAGCTGAATTTTTAAGGGCGCTATGACCTAGAAGGGCGCTAAATCACCTACACCGCTGGAACTTGCCTTGCTATAGTTTTGTAATTTTGCTCTAAGCTTAAGTATGGATGCCTATACGCTGAATTTTATAAGGGCACTATGACCTACACGGGTGCTAAACCACCTACACCCCTTGACCTTGCATTGCTGTAGTTGTATAAGTCGGCTCCAAGCTTAAGTATGGATGCTCATAAGCTGAATTTTTAAGGGCGCTATGACCTAGAAGGGCGCTAAATCACCTACACCCATGAACCTTGCATTGCTATAGTTTTGTAACTCGGCTTTAAGCTTAAGTATGGATGCCCATAAGCTGAATTTTATAAGGGCACTATGACCTACATGGGTGCTAAACCACCTACACCCCTTGACCTTGCGTTGCTGTAGTTGTTTAATTCGGCTCCAAGCTTAAGTAAGGATGCTCATAAGCTGAATTTTTAAGGGCGCTATGACCTAAAAGGGCTCTATATCACCTACACCCATGAACCTTGCATTGCTATAGTTTTGTAATTCGGCTTTAATGTTAAGTATGGATGACCATAAGCTGAATTTTATAAGGACACTATGACCTACAAGGGTGCTAAACCACCTACACCCCTTGACCTTGCATTGCTGTAGTTGTATAATTCGGCTCCAAGCTTAAGTATGAATGCTCATAAGCTGTATTTTTAAGGGCGCTATGACCTACAAGGGCACTAAATCACCTACACCCCTGAACCTTGCATTGCTATAGTTTTGTAGTTCGGCTATAAGCTTAAGTATGGATGCCCATAAGCTGAATTTTATAAGGGCACCATGACTTACAAGGGTGCTAAACCACCTACACCCCTTTACCTTGCATTGCTGTAGTTGTATAATTCGGCTCAAAGCTTAAGTATGGATGCTCATAAGCTGAATTTTTTTAGGGATCTTTGACCTACAAGGGCACTAAACCACCTACACCCCTGAACCTTGCATTGCTATAGTTTTTTAATTCCGCTCTAAGCTTAAGTATGGATGCCCATAAGCTGAATTTTATAAGGGCACTATGACCTACAAGGGTGCTAAACCACCTACACCCCTGAACCTTGCATTGCTATAGTTTTATAATTGGGCTCTAAGCTTAAGTATTGATGCCCATAAGCTGAATTTTATAAGGGCACTATGACCTACAAGGGAGCTAAATCACCTACACCCCTTAACCTTGCATTGCTATAGTTTTTTTAATTTGGCTCAAAGCTTAAATATGGATGCCCATAAGCTGAATTTTATGAGGGCACCATGACTTACAAGGGTTCTAAACCACCTAGACTCCTTTACCTTGCGTTGCTGTAGTTGTATAATTCGGCTCCAAGTTTAAGTATGGGTGCTCATAAGCTGAATTTTTTAAGGGAACTTTGACCTATAAGGGCACTAAACCACCTACACCCCTGAACCTTGCATTGCTATAGTTTTGTAATTTGGCTCCAAGCTTAAATATGGATGCCCATAAGCTGAATTTTATAAGGGCACTATGACCTACAAGGGTGCTAAACCACCTACACCCCTGAACCTTGCATTGCTATAGTTTTGTAATTTGGCTCTAAGCTTAAGTATTGATGCCCATAAGCTGAATTTTATAAGGGCACTATGACCTACATGGGTGCTAAACCACCTACACCTCTTGACCTTGCATTGTTGTAGTTGTATAATTCAGCTCCAAGCTTAAGTATGGATGCTCATAAGCTGAATTTTTAAGGGCGCTATGACCTACAAGGGCACTAAATCACCTACACCCATGAACCTTGCATTGCTATAGTTTTTTAAATCGGCTTTAAGCTTAAGTATTGATGCCCATAAGCTGAATTTTATAAGGGCACTATGACTTACATGGGTGCTAAACCACGTACACCCCTTGACCTTGCGTTGCTGTAGTTGTAAAATTCAGCTCCAAGCTTAAGTATGGATTCTCATAAGCTGAATTTTTA
Source organism: Artemia sp. Qi Xiang Cuo (assembly GCF_049724085.1). NCBI lineage: Eukaryota > Metazoa > Arthropoda > Branchiopoda > Anostraca > Artemiidae > Artemia > Artemia sp. Qi Xiang Cuo. The sequence goes on from NC_142812.1 coordinate 54,810,119, forward strand.
AGGGTGCTATGACCTACAAGGGCGCTAAATCACCTTGCATTGATGTAGTTGTATAATTTAGCTCCAAGCTTAAGTATGGATGCTCATAAGCTGAATTTTTTAAGGGCACTATGACCTACAAGGGTGCTAAACCACCTACACCCCTGAACCTTGCATTGCTATAGTTTTGTAATTTGGCTCTAAGCTTAAGTATGGATGCACATAAGCTGAATTTTATAAGGGGACTATGACCTACATGGGTGCTAAATCACCTACACCCCTGAACCTTGCATTGGTATAGTTTTGTAATTTGGCTCTAAGCTTAAGTATGGATGCCCATAAGCTGAATTTTATAAGGGCACTATGACTTACATGGGTGCTAAACCACCTACACCCCTTGACCTTGCATTGCTTTAGTTGTATAATTCGGCTCCAAGCTTAAGTATGGATGCTCATAAGCTGTATTTTTAAGGGCGCTATGATCTACAAAGGCGCTAAATCACCTACACCCCTTAACCTTGCTTTGCTATAGTTTTGTAGTTCGGCTATAAGCTTAAGTATGGATGCCCATAAGCTGAATTTTATAAGGGCGCTATGACCTACAAGGGTGCTAAACCACCTACACCCCTTGATCATGCATTGCTGTAGTTGTATAATTCGGCTCCAAGCTTAAGTATGGATGCTCATAAGCTGAATTTTTAAGGGCGCTATGACCTACAAGGGCGCTAAATCACCTACACCCCTAAACCTTGCCTTGCTATAGTTTTGTAATTTGGCTCTAAGCTTAAGTATGGATGCCCATACGCTGAATTTTATAAGGGCACTATGACCTACACGGGTGCTAAACCACCTACACCCCTTGACCTTGCATTGCTGTAGTTGTATAAGTCGGCTCCAAGCTTAATTATGGATGCTCATAAGCTGAATTTTTAAGGGCGCTAAATCACCTACACCCATGAACCTTGCATTGCTATAGTTTTGTAACTCGGCTTTAAGCTTAAGTATGGATGCCCATAAGCTGAATTTTATAAGGGCACTATGACCTACATGGGTGCTAAACCACCTACACCCCTTGACCTTGCGTTGCTGTAATTGTTTATTTCGGCTCCAAGCTTAAGTAAGGATGCTCATAAGCTGAATTTTTAAGGGCGCTATGACCTACAAGGGCGCTATATCACCTACACCCATGAACCTTGCATTGCTATAGTTTTGTAAATCGGCTTTAAGGTTAAGTATGGATTACCATAAGCTGAATTTTATAAGGACACTATGACCTACAAGGGTGCTAAACCACCTACACCCCTTGACCTTGCATTGCTGTAGTTGTATAATTCGGCTCCAAGCTTAAGTATGAAGGCTCATAAGCTGTATTTTTAAGGGCGCTATGACCTACAAGGGCCCTAAATCACCTTCACCCCTGAACCTTGCATTGCTATAGTTTTGTAATTCTGCTATAAGCTTAAGTATGGATGCCCATAAGCTGAATTTTATAAGGGCACTATGACTTACAAGGGTGCTAAACCACCTACACCCCTTTACCTTGCATTGCTATAGTTTTGTAATTCGGCTCAAAGCTTAAGTATGGATGCTCATAAGCTGAATTTTTTAAGGGCACTTTGACCTACAAGGGCACTAAACCACCTACACCCCTGAGCCTTGCATTGCTGTAGTTTTGTAATTTGGCTTCAAGCTTAAGAATGGATGCCCATAAGCTGAATTTTATAAGGGGACTATGACCTACAAGGGTGCTAAACCACCTACACCCCTTAACCTTGCATTGGTATAGTGTTGTAATTTGGCTCTAAGCTTAAGTATGGATGCACATAAGCTGAATTTTATAAGGGCACTATGACCTACATGGGTGCTAAACCACCTACACCGCTTGACCTTGCATTGTTGTAGTTGTATAATTCGGCTCCAAGCTTAAGTATGGATGCTCATAAGCTGAATTTTTAAGGGCGCTATGACCTACAAGGGCACTAAATCACCTACACCCATGAACCTTGCATTGCTATAGTTTTGTAACTCGGCTTTAAGCTTAAGTATTGATGCCCATAAGCTGAATTTTATAAGGGCACTATGACCTACAAGGGCGCTAAACCACCTACACCCCTTGACCTTGCGTTGCTGTAGTTGTAAAATTCAGCTCCAAGCTTAAGTATGGATACTCATAAGCTGAATTTTTAAGGGTGCTATGACCTACAAGGGCGCTAAATCACCTTGCATTGATGTAGTTGAATAATTCGGCTCCAAGCTTAAGTATGGATGCTCATAAGCTGAATTTTTTAAGGGCACTATGACCTACAAGGGTGCTAAACCACCTACACCCCTGAACCTTGCATTGCTATAGTTTTTTAATTCGGCTCTAAGCTTAAGTATGGATGCACATAAGCTGAATTTTATAAGGGCACTATGACCTACAAGGGTGCTAAACCACCAACACCCCTGAACCTTGCATTGCTATAGTTTTGTAATTTGGCTTTAAGCTTAAGTATTGATGCCCATAAGCTGAATTTCATAAGGGTACTATGACCTACATGAGTGCTAAGCCACCTACACCGTTTGACCTTGCATTGTTGTAGTTGTATAATTCGGCTCAAAACTTAAGTATTTATGCTCATAAGCTGAATTTTTAAGGGCGATATGATATACATGGGAGCTAAATCAACTACACCCATGAACCTTGCGGTGCTATAGTTTTGTAGTTTGGCTATAAGCTTCAGTACGGATGCCCATAAGCTGAATTTTATAAGGGCACTATGATCTACAAGGGTGCTAAACCACCTACACCCCTTGACCTTGCATTGCTGTAGTTGTATAATTCGGCTCCAAGCTTAAGTATGGATGATCATAAGCTGAATTTTTAAGGGCGCTATGACCTACAAGGGCGCTAAATCACCTACACCCATGAACCTTGCATTGCTATAGTTTTGTAACTCGGCTTTAAGCTTAAGTATGGATGGCCATAAGCTGAATTTTATAAGGGCACTATGACCTACATGGGTGCTAAACCACCTACACCCCTTGACCTTGCGTTGCTGTAGTTGTTTATTTCGGCTCCAAGCTTAAGTAAGGATGCTCATAAGCTGAATTTTTAAGGGCGCTATGACCTACAAGGGCTCTTAATCACCTACACCCTTGAACCTTGCATTGCTATAGTTTTGTAATTCGGCTTTAAGGTTAAGTATGGATGACCATAAGCTGAATTTTATAAGGGCACTATGACCTACAAGGGTGCTAAACCACCTACACCCCTTGACCTTGCATTGCTGTAGTTGTATAATTCGGCTCCAAGCTTAAGTATGGATGCTCATAAGCTGAATTTTTAAGGGCGCTATGACCTACAAGGGTGCTAAACCACCTACACCCCTGAACCTTGCATTGCTATAGTTTTGTAATTTGTCTCTAAGCTTAAGTATTGATGCCCATAAGCTGAATTTTATAAGGGCACTATGACCTACATGGGTGCTAAACCACCTACATCGCTTTACCTTGCATTGCTGTAGTTTTATATGTTGGATAAAAGCTTAAGTATGGATGATCATAATCTGAATTTTTAAAGGTTCTATGATCTACAAGGGCACTAAATCAACTACACCCATGAAACTTGCATTGCTATAGTTTCTTAATTCGGCTTTAAGCTTAAGTATGGATGGCCATAAGCTGAATTTTATAAGGGCACTATGACCTACATGGGTGCTAAACCACCTACACCCCTTGACCTTGCGTTGCTGTAGTTGTATAATTCGGCTCCAAGCTTAAGTATGGATGCTCATAAGCTGAATTTTTAAGGGCGCTATGACCTACAAGGGCGCTAAATCACCTACACCCATGAACCTTGCATTGCTATAGTTTTGTAATTCGGCTTTAAGCTTAAGTATGGACGACCATAAGCTGAATTTTATAAGGGCACTATAACCTACAAGGTTGCTAAACCACCTACACCCCTTGACCTTGCATTGCTGTAGTTGTATAAGTCGGTTCAAAGCTTAAGTATGGATGCTCATAAGCTGTATATTTAAGGGCGCTATGACCTACATGGGCGCTAAATCACCTACACCCCTGAACCTTGCATTGCTATAGTTTTGTATTTCGGCTATAAGCTTAACTATGGATGCCCATAAGCTGAATTTTATAAGGGCACTATGACCTACAAGGGTGCTAAATCACCTACACTCCTTGACATTGCATTGCTGTAGTTGTATAATTCGGCTCCAAGCTTAAGTATGGATGCTCATAAGCTGAATTTTATAAGGGCACTATTACCTACAAGGGTGCTAAACCACCTACACCCCGTTACCTTGCATTGTTGTAGTTGTATAATTCGGCTTCAAGCTTAAGTATGGATGCTCATAAGCTGAATTTTTTAAGGGCACTTTGACCTACAAGGGCGCTAAACCACCTACACCCCTGAACCTTGCATTGCTATAGTTTTTTAATTCGGCTCGAAGCTTAAGTATGGATGCCCATAAGCTGAAATTTATAAGGGCACTATGACCTACAAGGGTGCTAAGCCACCTACACCCCTTGACCTTGCGTTGCTGTTGTTGTATAATTCGGCTTCAAGCTTAAGTATGGATGCTCATAAGCTGAATTTTTAAGGGTGCTATGACCTACAAGGGCGCTAAATCACCTACACTCCTAAACCTTGCCTTGCTATAGTTTTGTAATTCGGCTCTAAGCTTAAGTATGGATGCCAATAATCTGAATTTTATAAGGGCATTATGGCCTACAAGGGTGCTAAACCACCTACACCCCTGAACCTTACATTTCTGTAGTTATATAATTTGGCTCAAAGCTTAAGTATGGATGCCCATAATCTGAATTTTATAAGGGCACTATGACCTACAAGGGCGCTAAACCACCTACACCCCTTGACCTTGCATTGCTATAGTTTTGTAATTCGGCTCCAAGCTTAAGTATGGATGCTCATAAGCTGAATTTTTAAGGGCGCTATGACCTACAAGGGCGCTAAATCACCTTCACCCATGAACCTTGCATTGCTATAGTTCTGTAATTCGGCTTTAAGCTTAAGTATGGATGCCAATAAGCTGAATTTTAAGAGGGCACTATGACCTACAGGGTGCTAAACCACCTGCACCCCTTGACCTTGCATTGCTATAGTTTTGTAATTCGGCTCCAAGCTTAAGTATGGATGCTCATAAGCTGAATTTTTAAGGGCACTATGACCTACAAGGGCGCTAAATCACTTACACCCCTAAACCTTGCCTTGCTATAGTTTTGTAATTCGGCTCTAAGCTTAAGTATGGATGCCCATAAGCTGAATTTTATAAGGGCACTATGACCTAAAAGGGTGCTAAACCACCTACACCCCTTTACCTTGCATTGCTGTAGTTGTATAATTCGGCTCCAAGATTAAGTATGGATGCTCATAAGCTGAATTTTTTAAGGGCACTTTGACCTACAAGGGCGCTAAACCACCTACACCCCTGAACCTTGCATTGCTATAGTTTTGTAATTCGGCTCTAAGCTTAAGTATGGATGTCCATATCTGAATTTTATAAGGGCACTATGACCTACAAGGGTGCTAAACCACCTACACCCCTGAACCTTGCATTGCTATAGTTTTGTAATTTGGCTCTAAGCTTAAGTATGGATGCCCATAAGCTGAATTTTATAAGGACACTATGACCTACATGGGTGCTAAACAACCTACGCCCCTTGACCTTGCATTGCTGTAGTTGTATAATTCGGCTCCAAGCTTAAGTATGGATGCTCATAAGCTGAATTTTTAAGGGTGCTATAACCTACAAGGGCGCTAAATCACCTAAATCCATGAACCTTGCATTGCTATAGTTTTGCAATTCGGCTTTAAGCTTAAGTATGGATGCCCATAAGCTGAATTTTATAAGGGCACTATGACCTACATGGGTGCTAAAACACCTACACCCCTTGACCTTGCGGTGCTGTAGTTGTATAATTCGGCTCCAAGCTTAAGTATGGATGCTCATAAGCTGAATTTTTAAGGGCGCTATGACCTACAAGGGCGCTAAATCACCTACACCCATGAACCTTGCATTGCTATAGTTTTGTAATTCGGCTTTAAGCTTAAGTATGTATGACCATAAGCTGAATTTTATAAGGGCACTATGACCTACAAGGGCGCTAAACCACCTACACCCCTTGACCTTGCATTGCTGTTGTTGTATAATTCGGCTCCAAGCTTAAGTATGGATGCTCATAAGCTGTATTTTTAAGGGCGCTATGACCTACAAGGGCGTTAAATCACCTACACCCCTGAACCTTGCATTGCTATAGTTTTGTAGTTCGTCTCTAAGCTTAAGTATGGATGCTCATAAGCTGAATTTTTAAGTGTGCTATGACCTACAAGGGCGCTAAATCACCTACACCTATGAACCTTGCATTGCTATAGTTTTGTAGTTCGGCTCTAAGCTTAACTATGGATGCCCATAAGCTGAATTTTATAAGGGCACTATGACCTACAAGGGTGCTAAACCACCTACACCCCTTGACCTTGCATTGCTGTAGTTGTATAATTCGGCTCCAAGCTTAAGTATGGATGCTCATAAGCTGAACTTTTAAGGGCACTATGACCTACAAGGGTGCTAAACCACCTACACCCCTGAACCTTGCATTGCTGTAGTTGTATAATTCGGCTCTAAGCTTAAGTATGGATGCCCATAATCTGAATTTTATAAGGGCGCTATGACCTACAAGGGCGCTAAACCACCTACACCCCTTGACCTTGCATTGCTATAGTTTTGTAATTCGGCTCCAAGCTTAAGTATGGATGCTCATAAGCTGAATTTTTAAGGGCACTAAGACCTACAAGGGCGCTAAATCACTTACACCCCTGAACCTTGCATTGCTATAGTTTTGTGGTTCAGCTCTAAGCTTAAGTATGGATGCCCATAAGCTGAATTTTATATAGGCACTATGACCTACAAGGGTGCTAAACCACCTACACCCCTTGACCTTACATTGCTGTAGTTGTATAATTCGGCTTCAAGCTTAAGTATGGATGCTCATAAGCTGAATTTTTAAGGGCGCTATGACCTACAAGGGCGCTAAATCACCTACACCCCTTAACCTTGCCTTACTATAGTTTTGTAATTCGGCTCTAAGCTTAAGTATGGATGCCCATAAGCTGAATTTTATAAGGGCACTATGACCTACATGGGTGCTAAACCACCTACACCCCTTGACATTGCGGTGCTGTAGTTGTATAATTCGGCTCCAAGCTTAAGTATGTATGACCATAAGCTGAATTTTATAAGGGCACTATGACCTACAAGGGCGCTAAACCACCTAAACCCCTTGACCTTGCATTGCTGTAGTTGTATAATTCGGCTCCAAGCTTAAGTATGGATGCTCATAAGCTGAATTTTTAAGGGCGCTATGACCTACACCCATGAACCTTGCATTGCTATAGTTTTGTAATTCGGCTTTAATCTTAAGTGTGGATGCCCATAAGCTGAATTTTATAAGGGCACTATGACCTACAAGGGTGCTAAACCACCTACACCCCTTGACCTTGCATTGCTGTAGTTGTATAATTCGGCTCCAAGCTTAAGTATGGATACTCATAAGCTGAACTTTTAAGGGCACTATGACCTACAAGGGTGCTAAACCACCCACACCCCTGAACCTTGCATTGCTGTAGTTGTATAATTCGGCTCTAAGCTTAAGTATGGATGCCCATAATCTGAATTTTATAAGGGCACTATGACCTACAAGGGCGCTAAACCACCTACACCCCTTGACCTTGCATTGCTATAGTTTTGTAATTCGGCTCCAAGCTTAAGTATGGATGCTCATAAGCTGAATTTTTAAGGGCGATATGACCTACAAGGGCGCTAAATCACTTACACCCCTGAACCTTGCATTGCTATAGTCTTGTGGTTCAGCTCTAAGCTTAAGTATGGATGCCCATAAGGTGAATTTTATATAGGCACTATGACCTACAAGGGTGCTAAACCACCTACACCCCTTGACCTTACATTGCTGTAGTTGTATAATTCGGCTTCAAGCTTAAGTATGGATGCTCATAAGCTGAATTTTTAAGGGCGCTATGACCTACAAGGGCGCTAAATCACCTACACCCCTAAAACTTGCCTTGCTATAGTTTTGTAATTCGGCTCTAAGCTTAAGTATGGATGCCCATAAGCTGAATTTTATAGGGGCACTTAAGTATGGATGCTCATAAGCTGAATTTTTAAGGGCGCTATGACCTACAAGGGCGCTAAATCACCTACACCCATGAACCTTGCATTGCTATAGTTTTGTAATTTGGCTCTAAGCTTAAGTATGGATGCCCATAAGCTGAATTTTATAAGGGCACTAAGACCTACAAGGGTGCTAAACCACCTACATCCCTTGACCTTGCATTGCTGTAGTTTTATAATTCGGCTCCAAGCTTAAGTATGGATGCTCATAAGCTGAATTTTTAAGGGTGCTGTGACCTACAAGGGTGCTAAATCACCTACACCCATGAACCTTGCATGGCTATAGTTTAGTAATTCGGCTTTAATATTAAGTATGGATGCCCATAAGCTGAATTTTATAAGGGCGCTTAAGTATGGATGCTAATAAGCTGAATTTTTAAGGGCGCTATGACCTACAAGGGCGCTAAATCACCTACACCCATGAACCTTGCATTGCTATAGTTTCGTAATACGGCTCTAAGATTAAGTATGGATGCCCATAAGCTGAATTTTATAAGGGCGCTTAAGTATGGATGCTAATAAGCTGAATTTTTAAGGGCGCTATGACCTACAAGGGCGCTAAATCACCTACACCCCTGAACCTTGCATTGCTATAGTTTTGTAATTTGGCTCTAATCTTAAGTATGGATGCCCATAAGCTGAATTTTATAAGGGCACTAAGACCTACAAGGGTGCTAAACCACCTACATCCCTTGACCTTGCATTGCTGTAGTTTTATAATTCGGCTCCAAGCTTAAGTATGGATGCTCATAAGCTGAATTTTTAAGGGTGCTGTGACCTACAAGGGTGCTAAATCACCTACACCCATGAACCTTGCATTGCTATAGTTTTGTAATTCGGCTTTAATCTTAAGTATGGATGCCCATAAGCTGAATTTTATAAGGGCACTATGACCTACAAGGGTGCTAAACCACCTACACCCCTTGATCTTGCATTGCTGTAGTTGTATAATTCGGCTCCAAGCTTAAGTATGGATACTCATAAGCTGAACTTTTAAGGGCACTATGACCTACAAGGGCGCTAAACCACCCACACCCCTGAACCTTGCATTGCTGTAGTTGTGTAATTCGGCTCTAAGCTTAAGTATGGATGCCCATAATCTGAATTTTATAAAGGCGCTATGACCTACAAGGGTGCTAAACCACCTACACCCCTTGACCTTACATTGCTGTAGTTGTATAATTCGGCTTCAAGCTTAAGTATGGATGCTCATAAGCTGAATTTTTAAGGGCGCTATGACCTACAAGGGCGCTAAATCACCTACACCCCTAAACCTTGCCTTGCTATAGTTTTGTAATTCGGCTCCAAGCTTAATTATGGATGCTCATAAGCTGAATTTTTAAGGGCGCTATGACCTACAAGGGCGCTAAATCACTTACACCCCTGAACCTTGCATTGCTATAGTCTTGTGGTTCAGCTCTAAGCTTAAGTATGGATGCCCATAAGGTGAATTTTATAAAGGCACTATGACCTACAAGGGTGCTAAACCACCTACACCCCTTGACCTTGCATTGCTGTAGTTGTATAATTCGGCTTCAAGCTTAAGTATGGATACTCATAAGCTGAATTGTTAAGGGCGCTATGACCTACAAGGGCGCTAAATCACCTACACCCCTAAACCTTGCCTTGCTATAGTTTTTTTAATTTGGCTCTAAGCTTAAGTATGGATGCCCATAAGCTGAATTTTATAAGGGCACTATGACCTACAAGGGTGCTAAACCACCTACACCCCTTTACCTTGCATTGCTGTAGTTGTATAATTCGGCTCCAAGCTTAAGTATGGATGCTCATAATCTGAATTTTTAAGGGCGTTATGACCTACAAGGGCGCTAAATCACCTACACCCCTAAAACTTGCCTTGCTATAGTTTTGTAATTCGGCTCTAAGCTTAAGTATGGATGCCCATAAGCTGAATTTTATAAGGGCACTATGACCTACAAGGGTGCTAAAACACGTACACCCCTTTACCTTGCATTGCTATACTTGTTTAATTCGGCTCGAAGCTTAAGTATGGATGATCATAATCTGAATTTTTAAGGGCGCTATGACCTACAAGGGCGCTAAATCACCTACACCCATGAACCTTGCATTGCTATAGTTTCGTAATACGGCTCTAAGCTTAAGTATGGATGCCCATAAGCTGAATTTTATAAGGGCGCTTAAGTATGGATGCTAATAAGCTGAATTTTTAAGGGCGCTATGACCTACAAGGGCGCTAAATCACCTACACCCATGAACCTTGCATTGCTATAGTTTTGTAATTCGGCTCTAAGCTTAAGTATGGATGCTCATAAGCTGAATTTTTAAGGGCGTTATGACCTACAAGGGCGCTAAATCACCTACACCCCTAAACCTTGCCTTGCTATAGTTTTGTAATTTGGCTCTAAGCTTAAGTATGGATGCCCATAAGCTGAATTTTATAAGGGCACTAAGACCTACAAGGGTGCTAAACCACCTACACCCCTTGACCTTGCATTGGTGTAGTTTTATAATTCGGCTCCAAGCTTAAGTATGGATGCTCATAAGCTGAATTTTTAAGGGTGTTGTGACCTACAAGGGCACTAAATCACCTACACCCATTAACCTTGCATTGCTATAGTTTTGTAATTCGGCTTTAATCTTAAGTATGGATGTCCATAAGCTGAATTTTATAAGGGCACTATGACCTACAAGGGTGCTAAACCACCTACACCCCTTGACCTTGCATTGCTGTAGTTGTATAATTCGGCTCCAAGCTTAAGTATGGATGCTCATAAGCTGAATTTTTAAGGGCGCTATGACCTACAAGGGCGCTAAATCACCTACACCCCTGAACCTTGCATTGCTATAGTTTTGTATTTCGGCTATAAGCTTAAGTATGGATACCCATAAGCTGAATTTTATAAGGGCACTATGACCTACAAGGGTGCTAAACCACCTACACCCCTTGAACTTGCATTGCTGTAGTTGTATAATTTGGCTCCAATCTTAAGTATGGATGCTCATAAGCTGAATTTTTAAGGGCGCTATGACCTACAAGGGCGCTAAATCACCTACACCCCTGAACCTTGCATTGCTATAGTTTTGTAATTCGGCTCTAAGCTTAAGGATGGATGCACATAAGCTGGATTTTATAAGAGCACTATGTAAAATACTTCATGTCTTTTGATATCAGTACATTCATACAAACATACAGTTTTCCTTTAAAACAAGTAAAATTTAATTGGCAGGAAAGCTGCCAACCCCCCCCTCCCCCCGCCCTCTTGACCTCTCCCCTTATGGGTGTCTATGAGTATAAAATGGAAACAGACAAGGTACTGACGAAAATATGCCCGTTTTTTAAAAAGAAGGAAAACACCAACATAACATGAATTAAACATACCAAAGAACCTTACTGTAGAGGTTTCAAGTTCCTATGTGTAAAAATGTGGGATTTTTGCTTTTTTTGCCATAAGAAAGATCACGGATACGTGTATATTAGTTGTCATTTGTTGTTGTTTCTTTCTCAGGGATGATAACATCGAACCAGTGATCATTGAGGATTGGGAGAGGGCTTGTTTTTTTACCAAGGGTCTGTATACTGTTTTATGCGGTTTTCTTTCAGGGCAGAGCTCCTATCAGACATATACGTCCGTGGCTACATGTTCGAGAGAGGTGGAGCCTTGCTCAGAGGGTAATATATATACATTTTACCCTTTGCGCTTCATTTGACGATGTTTTTAAATGACTATCCGATGGAAAAAATTCCCTTATTTACACAGGCATGTCCCAAGAACTTACCAATTATCTTATTTTTTAAGGCAAAATTAGACCTTGAGAAGCCATGGACGGTAGTTCACCAACTCTTCGTGGCTGCAAAAGTCTTAATAGATCATCTGACAAGAGTCACAAATAGGGAAATAAAAAAAGAAGTTCTTTTACCACGGTTGGAGCCCAAAGTCGTGGACTTTCTGGAAAAACACACAGATGAAGATGATAAAAGGATCTGGCTATCCCTGGGGGATTCTTGGCAATATCCTTGGTAGGTCTCTTTTCTTGCCATGCATTTGGACTAAAATTACCTTTTGTTTGTATGAGGAACATAGTTGTTCCATCTAGTTCAACTTCAAATAAATGGTGATGTACACAAAGGATATTAAATTCAACTATTCTGAAAGCCATAAGGGATCTAAAAGGGTTCAGAGAGTCGATTCTGGAACACAGCTAATGTTTAAAATTGAAAAAGTATGAGGAAAACTCTTGCAGTAGAGTACAATTTTTGATGACAGATACGTATAGGAGCAGCTTCCCCCTATTCAGGATTTTTTGAGTTGAATTCTTTAAGTCAAGTTAAGCGTTTAGGCTACAGTTGTTTTCTCCTCCACCTGACACCTTTTTTTAGTCTAATTATTTTGACTCTCCCTGACTCTAAAATTATTTTGTAAAAAATATGAGTTTAATTTACAGTAAAAATAGTTCTATCGTGGTATAATGCTATTATAACAAGGACAATACTAACAGGACTAGTATATTTTTAATGAGCCGTGAGGCTCATTTTGAGCCGTGAGGCTCATTTTGAGCCGTGATTAATTGAGCTGTGAGGCTCACTTTGAGCCGTGATTAATTGATCCGTGAGACATTATTTCTTGCATTTTGCAAGATATATAACTTTATCAAAATGATTCAAAAGATATTGACACATGTTTGTGTAGTACTTGGAAGTTTAAAGAGTAAAATTTCTTACGTACCTGCAGTGCAGTGTATAGTTGAGGTTTTGTTTCTCGTCTTTGTAATTTGTTCGATGTTTTTTTTTGTGTGTTTTCTTTGTTGTTTTTTTTTACTGATACTCCGTCTTTTGTCCTTTTTCTGACGAGTAATAAATAAATAGTAATAATAATGATATAAATGGCACAATGTTCTGGACAATGTTCAAAAAAAAGAAAGGCATCAATTAATATTTGTCTGGGGTCCGAAAGGGTCAACAGCGCTCAATATCTTTGTTCTCATTCTTGGCAACAAGCCAGTAAAACCAATCAATATTTTTAAACTACCACTTTAAAGTAATCAAAAGACATTAACTAACTTTATTGTGTTGCCGCTTATTCTATAAATGCTTATCTTTAAAGAACTGTTCAATCTATGAACCCTCAAATCCACCATTGATTTTTTTTAATAATAGCCAAGGAAATAGCAGAATGGGTTAGTTTAAATAAACTTCTTCAGTTGGCAGAGTGTTAAAAAATCATAAGAGTCATTTTCTTATTCAGACATGGAAATATTCTCTTTTTTATATTGATAAAATGTTATACAAAATATTTGAATCGTCTTTTGCATATCAGATATTTGCCATCAATTTCATTTTACTAAAAAAAATTTGTTTAGTAAATTTTTTCCTTCTATGCACAGAAGAAATAGGTGTATCATTTTACTAGCCAAGATTGATTTATATTAATTTTAGGCTTACACGACGGACGTATCAACGTACATATAGTCCGTTGATACACGTATCTAATATTGTAATAAATAAAGGGGTGTTTTTCTAAAATTGTTCACGTGATCCAACTGAAACGGCCTACTAGGATTAGCCTAAATAAATTTGTTTTCTTAGGCTCTTTTTGACATATTAAGTAACCCTTTTCAGTTGTGTTAAGGGCTAAAAGTCCCAAATTTCAAGCAAAATCACCCATGTTATACTGATTCAATTTGTTTTGTCACATACACTTTTAATTTCTAATTCTCTGTACAATTGAATAGAATTTAACCCATTAATAAGATTGAACGTAATATAATTTTCATTTAAACATTCATGATAAATTTAGGATTCTAGTAAAATAAAATTTCTAGCTTAAAACTCAAGAGGTGTTTTGGAATTACTCTAAACCCGTCTTCTAGAATTGATATCTATGCATAAACTGTTACTTTTTTTTATTTGTCCTTCTACTAACGACCCATTACTTTAATTTTAGGCAAGACACTGATTTTTATGATGACGAAAATACAGCAGCGACATTCAAAGGTAAATTTTAAGAGATAATTAACCACCAAAACAATATTTTAAAAGCCTAAGTACTTCATTAATTTACGTAAAGTTTGAGAAAATAGAAAAACTGTTTTCATCGCTAGATAGCCAGATTCAGTCATTAGAGCTTCGAGTGGCTACTATTGAGGAAAAGCTGAACGATTACGAACAGGAGCGTTTGCTTGATTATTTGTTTTTTTCGGAGGGAAGCAGGACCCCAGAATCGACCTGGGTACTAATGTTCTTGATATAATGAAGAGAATGGGTGTATATGTCCAGAAAGAACAGTTGTTGTCTGTGAACCGTTTTAGACTTCCGAACGCTGCCCGGAATATCCAGACACCTACGACTGTTGCGCCAGTTCTCGTTAAATTTGCAACTAAAGATACGGCGTATAATATTTTCAGAGCGAAATCAAAGCTGGCGAAATCAGGTGTAATCGTCACTGAATATCTTACGAAAATGAAAAAAGCGATTTTTGAAGGTGCGAGAGACAGATATGGTGTAAAAAACGTGTGGTCTGATCGTGGCCGTGTTTACAAACGTGAGCAGGGTGATAGCCACCCAACACGAATCTGCTCACTTGTTGACACTCTTTAGTGTTTTAGTAAATGTTGATTATTTGTGTTTTTTGTTTGGTTTATTTGTTTTTTCTTTCTTTTTTTCTCTTTCTTTTTTTTTTTTTTTTTAGATTAAGAAAAACTAGTTTATTTCCTTACTTATGTTGAATGATCTTTCTTCATTGAATAGATTTATGCGTAATCCGCTCCGTATTGAAAATCATTTAGAGGCTCAAATTGGAAGTGATGATTTGCCTATTATTAATTCAAAGCCTCTTCGTGAGAGTTCTTATATATTGCCGTCGTAAGTTAGTTGAGACATGTCTCTGTGTATTTGCAAGTTGAAGTAGCACCTTACGAAGTGATATTTAGATTTTCTGCAGATGATTGAGATATAATCTTCAAAATTTTATATAATGGGTATTTGTGAAACTTTTTTGAGTTCTGGCGAACTTCTCTCGGCTTTTTATTTTCCAGGATATGATTTTGAGGTAAGGAACCGATCAACTATGAACCGAGGAGGCCTGGGATTTTTGATTAAAAAAAATATGAAGTATATGGTGAGGGAGGATTTGGGTGTATGGATAGAAAGTAAGATTGAAAGTTTTTGTTTAAAATTAGAAATTGAAAAAAGGAATTTTTTAATTAGTTTGGTGTATAAGCCACCCAGTGCTTACCTGCATGAGTTTGCAGCTGGTTTTAAGGAGTTAATGAGGTTGGTTTTATCTACAAGCGTGAATTTTTTTTGTATGGGTGATTTTAACTATAATCTTTTAGATCTTTCAGGTGATAATTGGATTTTTTTAATTATATGATTTCAAGTGACCTTTACCCTTTAACTTGTGTACCTACCCGAATCTCTACTCATTCTGCGACCTTAATTGATAACGTTTTCGTGGGACCTAGCTATTTGAGTCAAAGCTATTCAGATGTGATAGTATATCCAGGCTCAGATCATCTTCCGGTAATTGATCATGTGACGTGTCTTAGAAAACGACATATCCCAGCTAAAAAAAATACTGACATGTGAGCTGAAAAAGCAAAATCTGAATAGCTTTGCCGAGGAGTTGAGCTGTATCAAGTGGGACTCGGTCCTGGGGATTTCTGGTGATTTTTCTCTAGCGTACAATCATTTCATGTATATTTTCCAACGGATTTATGAGAAAACATACCCCTTTCGCTTGACCAAAAAAAACAGGTACGAGCACCTAAAGCCGTTTATTACGTAGGTAATAATGCACCTTATAAAAAAAAGGAACTTGTTATATGAGCAATATCCTAATAGTCTGGATGAAGCAGATTTTGCAGAGTTCACACGAGTCAGGCATAAAGCGAACAGTATAAGAAGACACGCAAGGAAGAATTATTTGAAGAAAAGTTTCCTGATAGTAAGGGAGAAACCAAATCTACATGGCAGGTTATTAATGAGTTTATGGGAAATCAGAAAAGTAGTCAGTCGCCTTGCATTGATATAAATGGAAGTTATGTGAGTGATAAGAATGTAGTCGCGAATCATTTTGGCCAGTTTTATTCTCAGGTTGGCTCGTCTGTTCAAGAGAGTGAAAGGTGTGACAGGGAAAATTTTCTTAGCGAGGATTTCGTGGACTCTCGTGGAGATACTGTTGAGTTCCAGTTTGAAAAGTGTACAAGTGATGAAGTGATTAAAATAGTGAAAAATATAAAATGGAATTCTGCTGGGATAGATGGCGTGAATCTGAGAACTTTTAAGGCTGTGTTAATGTATATACTACCATGTATTCTACTTATTATTATTTTGTCTCCGTTAATGGGTACCTGTACAAATGCATTGAAGGCAGCTAACTTTATTCTATCTGACAAAGAACGAGCCCGGTCAAATTCTAGAAATTAAAGAACACTATCGATGCCCCCAGTGCTGTAAAAAATTTTGGAAAGTGATTCATCGCAGTTTATACGACCATCTCTATATATATATATATATATATATATATATATATATATATATATATATATATATATATATATATATATATATATATATATATATATATATATATATATATATATATATATATATATATATATATATATATATATATATATATATATATACATAATTATAACCTAGACCACGAAGATAAATGTTTGGTGAGATTACTTGCAACAAACCAATTAGAATGAGTCAAAATATAAAATGAGACAAAAAAAATTAGTTAGAATAAATATGGGATTAGAAGATAACAAGCGAGATTAGAAGACACCGAGAATTACAAGTGACAGTAAGGATCAGAAAATATTATAAACATTTTAGAAAATTGGCTTCCTGAGATTTTCTGGCTTATAAAAAGGATCTGCATCGATCACCAGTTTGATAAAATTTGTTTGAAGATTTAAATTTGGAAAAAAATCCAATGACTAACGTCATATTTATGAGCAGATTTCAAAAAAATAAATTGTACTATTTCTAGCCCCCCCCCCCCTCCTAAGTGATTAAATCATTTTTATACCTATTACACGTGCAAAATTCCAAAAGGAACATATTTAATTATAAAATACCATGTGTAATGAATCAATTTACTTAAGGCGTTTTAAGCAATTTCATAATGCATAGAGGACAAAAGAAAAACCTAGATAATCAAATCTGTGAAAAAAATCTAAGCAGTTTAGGTAAAGGGTATGGAAAAAATACTTTTTTTAATGCTCCTTTGGTCGCAGTTACAAAAAATGTGACAACTAGGGGTTGAAATAGCTAAAAATTCAAGTGAAGAACAAAGAAATAGGTTGTGAAGAGATACGCCACGGAGAAAGCAAAGAAATATGCGTTTAAAAGATCAGTGAAGACAAAAATTACAAGTGACAGCGAGAAAGTAAGCATTAGAACAGGTCAGAAAAATTAAGTGAAGAACAAAGAATCGTACTGTTGAATGACAATTATTCGTATTCCCTGTGGAGCTTTCCATTTTGCAAAGGAAAGAGTATTTAAGAAATGTAATTCAAAAGGCTACATGAATCAATATAAAAAAAGGCTGTAGTATGCTGAGTACTGGGGCTCGACATCGAACACTTTAGACTTAGACCTAACGCTCTTACTCAGCAGAGTCGCCACCGCAGATGGAACTGGTTGATAGCACTGTCAGTCTTTCGAAGTAGCCCTGTCTAGGGCTAAGGATGGGGCCTGATTTGGGTCGATGTTGCAGTCGAAGAGGTGTTTATTTTTAACATCAGCCCATCTGGTGCGTGGCCTCCCTCGAGAATGTTTCCAGACAAACAAGGGGTTGAAGTCCTATATGATCCTTGCAGGGATAGTTGGCGGAGTAAGTGGTCGTACGATCTTAGAGAACGAGTTGTTACTTGGGTGGAGAGGTTCGCTAACTTGAAGGTCCTCAGGATCTCAGCATTGCTGATTTTGTCATACCATTTGAAGTCTTCAATACGACGCAGGCGTCTAATTTGGATGGCATTGACTTTTCTTAGCTGTGTCCGGGTTATCGGCCATTTCTCAGAAGAGTACAATATGATACTTGCAACTGCGGTGTTGTAAATACGGGCTTTTTTAAGGCGACTAATTTGATTTTTTTTTCTGGCCACAGAAACGTTTCTAGCCGCAAAAAATATTAAAAAACAGTCACAACTTTAATGAAGAATCTGAATTTTTCCCAGGGTGGTTGAATCAAACCTATGGTGACGCCATGACACCAAGAAGAAGCTCATATTTTCCGACTTTAGAAAACAACCGACAATAAGAATTAGCATATATAAGCGTGGGTCGAGGCTGTGCCAGGCCCAGCCTCAAAATTGGCTACATTGTTCTATTTTTAAACTAGCATATCGACATTTCTAGCTGAAAAAACTATTTATTTAGGTCACAACCATAAGCGTTTGGAAGAACTATGCTTTCCTGATAAAAATAGATCATAGGTAAACAGGATAGCAACTAGTAAACATGTCAAGGGTTAAATACCTATGCTAATACTATGGGAAGAGACTTTGTGAATTGCGGATTTTTTGCTTAAGGATTTGAGCCAGATCCCTGAGTAATTTTGTCAGTCTTCTTGTTCCTGCCTTTGTTAGATGTATTGATTATGGTCACAGCTCAGTTTCTGGCCCACACACGATGAAAATCCAACACAATCCAGGAAGAGAGGTAATCACACATCAAGGGGTTTTAAATAATTTATGCATATTCTTCTGTTTTATTTTGCTAATCGCGTATTTGATTTGGCTTAGAATAGATAATTGTCAGTCCAAATAAGAATTAACAGACAGTGGAACAGTGAGGCATACGAATGAGCAGATGTCATACTCCCCTTCTATCATTTAATTTCTATAGTGGGCGCTTGAAATCGGTTCTTCAAGGAAGTAGTTTCTTAGTATCATAGTTAAGTTTCATTGATAGAAATATTTAGCCTTCATGACAACTGATTTTAACTAATATTAACTAGAATATGCTCTGAATGGGTGCCATTCAATTTTACTCGTTTTATGTCAATCTCCTTAATTCCTTGTACTTCCTCGTGATTAATCAAAAGACATGAAACTCTCAGTTGGAAATTTGTAACACGTGTGAAAATATCTATATTCTGAAGAAATTTTGTGTGCTTTTTAGACTCTGCCAAAAATGACTCCACGGGAAAATTTTATTTCAATAAAGTTGATAGACCATTAAGAGACAAACTGAATCAATGTCTTGAAGAAATTGAACTCTTTGGCGATAGACTTCAATGTTCTATCGACTCAACCAAGGAAATAGAACGACAAAGAATGTAAGTTTTATTTATATTTCCATTTTTGAAATTTTTAGATTTTCTGCTACCCGGTTGTATACTCAGTAGATGATCAGCTGTTCCAAATTGGATTACATTCTGATGGATAATTGATAATTAGTAATACATGGTATTGCACAGATTTGTGACGAATTTCTTCCGAGTTGTTTTTCGTTGTTTACATCCCACGATTATTTTTTCTTTAATTTCTCCTTGTCCGAGAGCCCTATATTTAAAATTTACGTCCCTTGGCCTCAATAATGAGGAAAATCTATTGGCTTGAAAAACAAGATAAGGAAATATATTCTGCATGTACGGCATTTTTTTCTTCTTCTTCCTTCCTCAGATAGCGGGACACTGGAACATCGTAGAGTGCTGTTTAATGGCTCATTTTCAAAATAATCTGGTACATCTCATCTAGTACCTTTTGTAATTAAATTTTGTACAAAAAGATTCATTTTTCTATAGCACTATAGTAGATAATGTTATTAAAGCATCAGGAATTTGTCACATCTACATGCTTTTGTAATTAACAAAAAAAACATCAAAAATTAGATCATTATTTTTCTAAAGGACTACATTTCCATATAGTAGATAATAAATGTCGTCATAGTTTTATTAGGACCATATTAAACGTAAATAGAAACACGCTATATTATGACGTTATCTCTGATGATGTCGGTATATTTAACGTCTTTATTATAATAAAAGGGGGATGTTAGAATACAAAGTATAGTCAATAACATGGTTTCTCATTAGCGAGCTAAACTTAAGTTTAAAAAAAACAGTACTAGAAAAAAGATAGCCATAGTATCCTGAAAAGAGAAAACTACTGATTTACTTACTTAAGTTACTTACTTGGCTTTTCTACCAAGGATGTCGCTTGCAGTCTCGAGGATTGCAGAGGGAGCATGTTAAGCCAAGTGATCGATTTCTTTGGGAGTTGCGAGCGGAGTGGATGTACTCAGGATGTCAAGGAATTTTGTATACAGGCTAGAGTTGCATGTGGCTTGTTTTTTTTTTGGGGGGGGGGGGTGCTCTCGGGAGAGTTCCGCTTTGAATCTTGGGATTCTTGCGGTTTTTGGGAGACGTTTTAGCCTCAGCTTGAGTTTGGACATCAGGAGTGTGTGGTCCGATTCAAAATCTCTACTGGGGAGTGAGACAGTGTCCATTATAGATGACTTTCAACGTTCGGATATCAGGACGTAATCGATCATATTTTTGATGACTCCTTCAGGGGATCTTCATGTTACCTTTCGGTGGTGTATTTGCTTAAAGGTGGTATTGGTGATGTAGAGTTATTCTCCCTGTAGAAGTCAACAAGCCATTTTTCCCTTCCATTAAGACGGCCATGTCCGCAGTGGCCCATGACATCTTCTCGACCAGCCTGGCAACTGCCAACTATCGCATTAAAGTCACCCAACACGATAAGTTTATCATTTTTGAGGATCTGGTCAGTGACGCTTTGTAGCGGAAAGTAGAATTGGTCGCACTCCTCTTCACTTCGGTCTGAGTCTGGGCCATATGTATGGATGACTGAAAGATTTTTGATGGGCTCTCTCAGGTGGATGGTCGCTATTCTTTTCGACACAGGAGTGAAGGTCATTAATGACCTTTTGGCAGCCAGAGAGAGGATGAAACTGACACCCTGCCAATAAACACCATCAATACCTCCCGACAGTAGGAAAGAGGTTCCAAGGATGTTTTCATCTCCGATTTAAGGAAGGTGCGTTTCAGACATACCGACTATATCCCACTTTTATCTATTAATCTCTTTCAACACCATATCAATTTTGCCAGATTTAGCTAAAGTGCGGGTATTTAGTGTACCAATATTGAGAGTGTTTATCGCCGATATTAAACTCTCATCCCATCTGGGTAGTCGTCCTAGGCCTATGATAGTCGTTGGCTTCCCCGTATGTGGTAGCAAATTCATCTTCATCATTCACATTCCTTATTAGCATCAAATCGCAAGGATCATTGGTTTCCCCGGACGCGGTAGCACTTCTACTTTTATCTTTTGAGACTGTGTTCATATTTTGAAAAAATGTGGTTTCTGGCTGATTCATTGACGGCGACAAGCCATTCCTCTCCATCAACTTCCAGAGGTCGTTGTCCAATCCTGGATCTTCCACCCTTTTGCAGTTGTCCTCCTGGAAAGGATCCTCCCATGATGGTATCCTGCAGTACCATATAATTTAATCCATTGTTGGAAGAAGGTTCGCAACTAGCGGGACGTGTCCACACTCCGGTGGGCCCTGCTCATTGAGTGTCAGAGGGGCCTTCTTCCTCCTCCACCTGTATTTATGACTCCCAGAGGAGGATACCCTACTTCCAATTATTGATCCCCAGGGGCTAGTTTCCCCCTGTGTCTGAGCCTTCCTTTACATGGGCGCCCATATGGGGGGGCGGGGGGGGGCTCTTGCCTCCCCCCTGGCTGAATGATGCTGCCTTATTTTTATATTTTTGTTCTGGGATTTCTATTATATAGCATTAAAAGTAGCAATTAGACAAAGTTTGCCCCCCCCCCTGGAATTCAGCTTATGGGCGCCCATGTTTCTTTTACATTGGATAGTTCTTAAGTTGTAACCATGGCAAAGTACCCGTAAAGTCTATTATGCTTTAAAGTTTACATTTTGAGAAATTCTCGACTCTTATATGCAAAAAATATCTCAATGAATGCTTAGGCTAGAAGAAGCCATCTTTTGACTCGATTTTATTCAAATAACATTTTATTTAAATAGAAAACATAACAAATTCAGCTGCTATTTATGTTTTAAATAAATAATTTTTTTTATATATTAAGGGGATACAAATAGGG